>NC_051157.2:198539315-198627451 GCF_013339745.2 Dermacentor silvarum | reverse complement strand
ATAGTCACACTTGTCCGGTTTTATATAATACACATGGTCCCATTAACAAGCATACATAGACATTTTACCACAGACGTAATCATGAACAGATTCATGACACAACAATTCATAGAGCACCGACAGAACCAACACACACACATTCGCATATAACGACACCGGTTCACCTTTCTCTTTTTTTTTTTTTTACGTGCTTTGAGTAATTGCGTACGATCTTATATAGGCACGAAATGCGACCCCCCAATTGTGCCGGTATGCAAATCATCTTTTCTGCCAAGTTAAACAATTGCTGGTAAGACAAAGCTAACGTATTAGGTGGTATGACAGGTACAGGCAATGCACACAGACCTTTTAATATAAGATGCAGAATTTTGAACGGTTTAATTGCAGGGTTTTACGTAGTCCCGTGGCTACGGCGTTGCGACGCTAGCCACCCTACCGCTGGGCTCGAGGACGTGACGGCCGCTTTTAGGCAGAAAGTAAAAACGCTCATACAGTGCATTGAATGCACGTTTAATACCTCGAAAATACATTACAGAATTTATTTCTACGCTAAACCGTTTTGTCTCGCAACATAGTGGGCGCAACACGGCTAGTTAATATTCATGTACCACAGCCTCACTAGTGTGCAGGTGGCGCCGTTGTCATTCCTCCGTCTACAACCGTACAACGTGCTTGTTGGATGTGCGAGCGTTTGATCGTGTGTTTTTGTGTTTGCGGTAATGAAATGTGACGTAGTTAGCTTCAATAATAGTGCGAGAAGATAGCTTGTGTCTTGCTGCAAACTCGCCTTATACGTGGCGCGCCTGGCAAATGTGGACCAACGATTTTCGTGCCGGGTAGTGCGTTGCCTTTGTGTCATGGTTGCGGAAAGTTGGGTGCATGGCGCAAGGAAAGCATGCGAATTATTAGCGTGCCTGAGCTCGTCCACTACGCAGCGGCATGTATGCTGCGACAGCGTCTCCTTTATTTTTAGAAAAATAGAGGAGGCGCTGGCTGGGACTAACATCGTCGATGCAGCACCGGCAACTTGGAGAGCGCTTTTAGACCGCGTCGTACCGTTTGAAAGGTAAGTAATCGTGCTTGCTAACTACACGCGTATTGTGCGTGCTCCCCATGCGTGCACAGAATGCGTGAACGTAGGAAATGGTACTCCCACGACAACAGTAATACCTGTGCTGATGCTTGCTGAGCGCCGGTTGGCAGAATTTAGTTATGCGAGTTTATTGCCTCAATGCGAAATTGAAAATCTTGATAAGCGTCTTCTTCCGATGAGAAATATTACGTTCGGAAATAATCATGATCATCATGTGCACCTGTGCTTTTCTGCTGAAGTTGCATAATAGCGACCCATGTGCTTCACCGATTCTTACTGCAATCCCGTTTTCTCGCTTATAAATGCTTCGACGTCGTAAATAATCTGCTTATGAGGTTTTCGGTTTACGAGCAGTTTATGAGAAAAAAATCACAGCTTGCTACTAGTACAGCTTACTTTTTAAGACAAGGTTTGTTGACATAACTTATACGCAACTAGACATGACAGGAAAGTTGCTTATGAAAGAAAAAAGAAATGAATTGTTGATGTAAAGAAACATTTGTTTGTGATGTGCTGCTCCTGTGTGTGTTGAAAATTTTACTGAGATGAAGGGGGCCCTATTATCATGTGCACTGTTGCCACCCTGCACTAGTGCAAACATTGTTTTCATGACTATATTTAGGTGCTCCTCGCATGTGTTCACCATGTGACAGCTTTAATGGGCTACTGCTATAAGTTAACACAACTTATTTTATAGTGGCGAGGCTGTGACCACATAATGGAGGGGACTCCTTGGCTATGGCTGCCGTGGTGCAACGTGTAATCTGGATGGTCGAGTCAGGTATGTATGAAGTGTACGTGTTCCAAATAGGATCTCGGTATCATTCGTCGATAAGTTAGTCGACATATTACTCAACACAGCTTACTAAATTGACTAAATATTTATGCAACTTGCTGCTTATTTGTGTTCATAGCTGTTTTGCGCACATTATCATGTTCTATAAGAAAACTAGACCCAACATGTTGTGATGAGTATTTTTTCTTTCAACAATCAACTTGGCTGCGATTAACATTACATTTTTGCTAAGTACACGGTGTGTTCATTAATTTTATTTTGGTTTCATTGTTCTGAAACTGTTTTTCATGCTGTAGCTTTTATTTCCGATTTTCATCTGTTTATGCTACACGCTCGTGCAGTATCTAAGTGTAGTGGGCCAAATTTGTCACAGGTCTAAGCGCACGGCGTGCTTAGCATTGTTTAACATATTTACAATTATTTGTCTTGTTCCCAGAATAAATGCCACTGGCAAATGTACATTCGACGAGCTTGGAACTTCTTGAAATGATACATGAAGGCCAGTATTCACTGTGCGTAGCTACTACACCAGTGAGGTGTTTTCTAGTAAGCTTGCTATTTTATTTTATATTCATGGCAAGCTATTCCGATGCATGCAAGTAGGCATTGTAGCAATTGTAAGTCTGTCCAGTTACATTGTTTTTCACTTTACGTCAATACAGCATAGACCACAGAGTTAGCTGGTAGATAGTTCAGTGTATTGATACTGTCTCATTAAAGAAACACACTACTTCGCACATAGTGCTTAAATGTCTGCTTGCTCTATGGCATTTGCTGGTTATTGCAGTGTTGCTCATCAAATGCATTTGATTTCAACATGACCACACAGAACATTCTGATTGACACTAGTGTAATTTTAATAGTGATAATCAACCAGCCAAGGCTTCATTCTACAGCTCTCAAGAATTATTTCTAATACTTTGGGTTCCTTTCCGTGTGTTCTGTTTCATCCTGTGTTTCATCAGCACAGTGGGCAGTCCTTTAAAATTATTCATTCTACTTGGCGCTGTTCAGGTAGAAAATAGCAAGTCCAAATGAAACAGTACAACATGAATGCTGTTAAAAAGGGACTTTTTATTCTGATGGAAGGATTCAAATAACAATAAACTGGATGTGTGCTTATATCTTGCACAAGTCCTATCTGAGGGAAGGCGGAAGTTGTAATACAAAGGCATAAAATCACGATAAACAGTATTTGCATTAAAAAAGGTGGATAAGCACTGACTAATTTCGTTCCCTTGTCATCAAGAAAGGGTGCTTTTTCATGCATTGATAACTGGGCTGGCTCACATGTCTCGTTTGTGTGGTATGCCTCACTGATTTGTCTTGGCACTCTTTCCCCGTTTGTGAAAACCGATGTACAATCTTAATCCGGCCTCAAGCCCTATCATGACAATACACGGCCATGTCGAGCGAGCATACTGGCCTTTCGAGTGAAATGTGATGATTAACGTGTTCTCCTGGATGCGTGTTGAGGCACCAGCCGGCCAGTCTGCCCCATGTACATTCGACCAAATATACAGATGATCAAAGGAATAGACCACACTAGCACTGACGGACACAAGACAAATTTGGTGGTATGTCTAACTAAGCAAGCCTCGCTTGCCTGGGTGCCTTTCTCACTTCACCTGTGGGCTGCTATGCACAGCAGTCCACAAGTGAATTGAGAAAGGGGAGCAGGCAAGCGAGGTTTGCTTGGTTAAGGATACCACCAAATTTGTCTAGTGTGCTGTATTCCTTTCACAGGTGGTCAAATGTATACAGGACAGACTGGCTGTTATCTAAATACGTGCCAAATAAATCATCACATTTCACTCGAAAGGCCAGTATGCTCGCTCAACATGGCCGAGCATTGTCATGATAGGGCTTCAGGTCGGATTAAGATTGTTCATCTGTTTTCACAAACGGGGAAAGAGTGCCAAGAGAAATCAGTGAGGCATGCCACATAAATGATACGTGTAAGCCAGCCCCGTTATCTATGCATGAAAAAGCAACCTTTCTTGATGACAAGCGAACAAAATTAGTCTGTGCTTATCCACCTTTTTAATGCAAATACTGTTTATCGTGATTTTATGCCTTTGTATTGCAACTTCTGCCTTGCCTCTGATAGGACTTGCGCAAGATATAAGCACACATCCAGTTTTATTGTTACTTTGAATCCTTCCATCAAAATAAAAAGTCCCTTTTTAACAGCATTCATGTTGTACTGTTTCCCTTCCCTCTCTGTAAATTATGTCATCAAAAGTTACTTGAACTGACCGGCAAACTCATAAGGATACTACAAATTGCACATAGCCAACACAGCTGGTTCTTAAAAAATGCACAAATATGGTGATAGGTATCTGTTGGCATACTGTAGCAATAGTAGGTGCAAGCTAGCTTCCACATTGTTGCAATACTTCAGTTGTCACATGGCTACAATGCTTAAGACACCACAGCAGTAAGTGCACAACAAAAACAGGCAGGCACATCAATCATAAATTTGACTTCAGCAGTCACAACATACGCTCTTTCATGTAGCTAAAACACTAGCTAATATGTAGAAAGTATATGCACAAGTATACTTAGCATAGGTACTTGCCTACCCAACTTAACACTATAAGAGTTGCAGTGCATATGGTGCTTGTTCTAGACAACGGTATTTTTGTCAAAAATACTTTTACAATTACATATAGCACTTTGAATTCATCCACCCAGTAATAGAAGTCCTACCGATAGCATTATCATTTGGACTTGCTGGTTAACATTTTCTAGCTGAACAGCGCCAAGTAGAATGAATAATTTTAAAGGACTGCCTGCTGTGCTGATGAAACACAGGATGAAACAGAACACATGGAAAGGAACCCAAAGTATTAGAAATAATTCTTGAGAGCTGTAGAATTAAGCCTTGGCTGGTTGATTATCACTATTAAAACTACACTAGTGTCAATCAGAATGTTCTGTGTGGTCATGTTGAAATCAAATGCATTTCATGAGCAACATTGCAATAACCAGCAAATGCCATAAGAGCAAGCAGACATTTAAGCACTATGTGCGAAGTAGTGTGTTTCTTTAATGAGACAGTATCAATACACTGAACTATCTACCAGCTAACTCTGTGGTCTATGCTGTATTGACGTAAAGTGAAAAACAATGTAACTAGACAGACTCGCAATTGCTACAATGCCTACTTGCATGCATCGGAATAGCTTGCCATGAATATAAAATAAAATAGCAAGCTTACTAAAAAACACCTCACTGGTGTAGTTGCTGCAGCACAGTGAATACTGGCTTTCATGTATCATTTCAAGAAGTTCCAAGCTCGTCAAATGTGCATTTGCCAGTGGCATTTATTCTGGGAACAAGACAAACAATTGTAAATATGTTAAACAATGCTAAGCACGCCGTGCGCTTAGACCTGTGACAAATTTGGCCCACTACACTTAGATACTGCACGAGCGTGTAGCATAAACAGATGAAAATCGGAAATAAAAGCTAGAGCATGAAAAACAGTTTCAAAACAATGAAACCAAAATAAAAAGTAATGAACACACTGTGTACTTAGCAAAAATGAAATGTTAATAGCAGCCAAGCGATTGTTGAAAAAAACATACTCATCACAACATGTTGAGTCTAGTTTTCTTATAGAACGTGATAATGTGTGCAAAACAGCTATGAACACAAATAAGCAGCAAGTTGCATAAATATTTAGTCAATTTAGTAAGCTGTGTTGAGTAATACGTCGACTAACTTATCAACGAATGATACTGAGATCCTACTATTTGGAACACATACACTTCATATATACCTGACTCGACCATCCAGATTACACGTTGCACCATGGCGGCCATAGCCAAGGAGTCCCCTCTGTTATGTGTTGACTTATAGCAGTAGCCCATTAAAGCGGTCACATGGTGAATACATGCGAGGAGCACCTAAAAATAGTCACGAAAACAATGTTTGCGCTAGTGCAGGGTGGCAACAGTGGCCCCTTCATCTCAGTAAAATTTTCAACACACGCAGGAGCAGCACATCACAAACAAATGTTTCTTTACATAACAATTCATTTCTTTTTTCTTTCATAAGCAACTTTCCCATCATGTTTAGTTGCGTATAAGTTATGTCAACACGCCTTGTCTTAAATAGTAAGCTGTACTAGTAGCAAGCTGTGATTTTTTTCTCATAAACTGCTCGTAAACCGAAAACCTCATAAGCAGAGATTATTTACGACGTCGAAGCATTTATAAGCGAGGAAACGGGATTGCAGTAAGAATCGGTGAAAAAGCACATGGGTCGCTATTATGCAACTTCAGCAGAAAAGGGGGAGCTCACGCACAGGCGCACATGATCACGATTATTTCCGAACGTAATATTTCTCATCGAAAGAAGACGCTTATCAAGATTTTCAATGTTGCATTGAGGCAACAAACTTGCATAACTAAATTCTGCCAACCGGCACTCAGCAAGCATCAGCACAGGTATTACTGTTGTCGTGGGAGTACATTTCCTACGCTCACGCACTCTGTCCACACACGAGGAGCACGCACAATGCGAGTGTAGTTAGCAAGCACGATTACTTACCTTTCGAATGGTACGACCCAGTTGAAAAGCGCTCTCCTAGTTGCCGGTGCTGCGTCGACGATGTCACTCCCAGCCAGCGCCTCCTCTATTTTTCTAAAAGTAAAGGAGGCACTGTCCCAGTATACATGCGTATAGATGTTGAGACAAAAAGAACCATTTAACAATCTATATCGTACATTATAGTTTAGCATAGAAAGAAATTCTATAATGTATTTTCGAGGTTCTTCAACGTGCATCCAATGCACGTTGGATGCATGTTGGTGCATCCAACGCCTTTTTGTCTCAACATCTATACGCATGTATACTGGGACAGTGCCTCCTTTACTTTTAGAAAAATAGAGGAGGCGCTGGCTGGGAGTGATATCGTCGACGCAGCACCGGCAACTAGGAGAGCGCTTTTCAACTGGGTCGTACAAGCGTTTTTACTTTCCGCTTAAATGCGGCCGTCACGTCCTCAGTGCCTGAAGGCGAGAAGCGAAATATCACTGAAGTGGAACGTTTCAGAAGACGTCCTCAGTTGTTAGCCGTATTTCTGCGTAATATGTGGAATAGAGAATTGCGCGGCATCATTTCGCTGTTACTTCGCCTACAAGAAGCACGTGTATCGCTTTCACACAAAGGCCACTGGCATTAGCGCCGATGAGCATACACCTGACTTTGGCTGTGGTTCACTGAAGCAACTGGAGAAAATGCATCGTTACTGATGCCTCAACTTCATCAGATACAAACAGTGATGACACTGCTTCGAACTTTGACTTCATTGCGACAATCAGGGAAGCAGATAGCTATGTTCTA
This sequence comes from Dermacentor silvarum, assembly GCF_013339745.2. Classification (NCBI taxonomy): domain Eukaryota; kingdom Metazoa; phylum Arthropoda; class Arachnida; order Ixodida; family Ixodidae; genus Dermacentor; species Dermacentor silvarum. The sequence continues at coordinate 198,620,207 of NC_051157.2, read as the reverse complement.
CATCAGAATCATGGAAAAGTTGCAGCTACCGTTGAGTACCACAGATGAAATTTTCACCCTTGTGACAGCCCTCATTCATGATGTCATAGAAGGGATGTTCAAAAAAACTGCAAAGCTCCTAGAGGAAAAAATGTGGCACCGTGCACAATAGAAAACCTGGCATGCCAACTGAATGCTGCGGATATTGTTGTCAATATATTTTCCGACTTGACAAGTACTCACATGAGAAAAAAAATACATTTTGGAGCACTTTATTTACACTGAAGCTACTCAGATGCCACTGCAGACTGGCAGTTACAAAGACTTTACATATTATATTTCTATCTCTAAACTGTCAACAAATTTCCTGAAATGTGAGGACTTGCTAGAATGCATTTCACAGTCTGTGTCAAAATCGCAAGATGTGCTCTATGACTTTGCTGATGGCAATGCATTCAGTCAGTACCGTCAGCTTGCACAGGATGCCAGTCATAGCACTGTATTTCTGCTTTTGTGCACTGATGAGCTGGAGCTTGTAAACCCTCTAGGTGGTGCTGCTGGACGGCACAAAATTTTACCAGTGAACTTTTCTATTTTGAATCTGCATCCTCGGCATCGGTCAAAACTCAGTGCCATTCACTTGCTTCTAGTTGTGGAGTACCGTGTCATGCTACGGCATGGCCTGGCCTAAGTGCTACTGCCACTCGTGCAGGACCTAAATTTAATATAAAAGAATGGAGGGGGCACTGGCAGTCTGCACTTTAATGTTGTGACTGTGGCATTCTCTGGAGATGCCTCTCAATGCACCTCTTGGCAGGTCTCCAGTGCTGCTTTAGCAGCGGCACAGTCTGCCATTACTGCTTAGCTCAGCACAGACAATTGCGGATGCTGCATAATTTGGATAACTGTATCGAGAGGACAAGTGCAGCACACAAGAGCCACCTTAAAGCATTCACACTTGACCCAGCTATAAATGGGCCCTTGTACGGCATTACAAATGTATCACCATTGCAAGGCCTTGAAAAGTTTGATGTCACTGAACAATTACCTCCTGATGCCATGCATGACATACTTGAAGGGGGTATTGACTGTGTTCTTCCCCACGTTTTGGAAGGTTTAGTTCCCCGCAGGGGCGTCTGCGTAAGCAGGCGTTTGGTGCGTTGCGACACCACGTACCCGAGCACATGAGGGTTGGACCCTCCCGCGTGTAGCCGTGCGCGGCTTAGCCGTGTCCGGGGAAAAGGGGATCCTGGGGGTTGAGCCGATGCCGGGTGTTTGGACCTTTACGGCTCCTCGGCGGAGGCAACACACCTCTTTGGCCTCTGCTTCACGTAGACGGCACCCCCGGACTGACCCACCCGGGGGAAACCGGTGATCGCCTTTTCCTGTCCCCCTCTCCAACCTTTTGCTTTCCTATCTCCTTTCTTTTACTCTCCTATCATCTCTTCCGTCACTTCCTAATTTTCACAGGTGGCTTGGGTTAACCTTGTGTATGTGCCCTCTCTTGGGTATCTTATATTGGGTTATAGCAGCAATGCACGGCTGGCGTCTGCAGCCTTACACGTTAAGTGTTGCAGCGTCCCCTAGTTGGGCTCCGTGGTGGGTGGCCGCCATTGCCGCCGAAATAAACGATATTAACATGGGAACACCTGCATTTCCCCGTCTACTTGATCGTCACCCTCACAAGAGGGGACGCACCGATGAAATATTAAGCCTTTTCAAACCTAAAGAAATTTTTCCTCGTTTCCAAGTTGTACATAGTGAAAAAACAGAAAAACCAGCTAGAACCCTATCCCCTTTCCTAGTTGCAAAAGGCCTGACTGAAGCACTTGGCCCTGGCTATAAGGTCACCAAAATGGCGAGCGGGGACCTCCTCCTTGAGATCCGTGATAAAGAGCAACACAGTAAAATAAACAAGCTTGTGGCATTTGGAGACATTCCTGTTACCGTTTCACCTCATCGGTCTATGAATACAGCACGAGGAGTAGTGTCTGATGCAGATCTTATCGACTTGTCCGAATCCGAACTATTGGAAGGCTGGAAAGAACAAAATGTAACCAACGTACAGCGCATCATTATCAGACGAGACAACAAAGAAATTCCTACAAAACACCTGATTTTGACCTTTGCCACTTGCGATCTGCCACAAACCATAGAAACCGGATACACAAAGATAGCTGTCAGACCATACGTACCTAATCCAAGACGATGTTTCCAATGTCAACGATTTGGCCACGGCTCGCAGAGCTGCCGTGGTCGACTCACATGTGCGAAATGTGGAACCCAAGGCCATTCCTCAGACAACTGTGAAGCGACACCGCACTGTGTAAACTGTGATGGTGAGCATCCAGCTTACTCCCGATGTTGTCCCAACTGGAAAAAAGAAAAGGAAATTATCACTCTAAAAGTACGTGAGAATATCTCTTTCAAGGAAGCACGTAAAAGGTGCTTACCTTTCCACAGCACAACCTATGCTGATGCGACGCGTCAGGGGGCAGCGTCGCACCGGCCTCCGCCACTTGTCCGGCCCGCGCACAGCGAGCGGTCGGCGGTGGCGCCCCCCGCCCCGGTGGTGGCAGCAGTCCAACCTGCTCCACCCACCCGGCCACAGAGACCCGCTACCCCAGGTACCTCGGGTCTCAAGACCAAGCCTCATCAGGCGAGGTCTGAAAAACGAACAAGCAGCCCGCACGTGCGGGCATCCAGTGCCTCCCAGGAGGCGATGGAAACAACACCGGTACCTTTGGTGCCGAAGAACCGGCGTGGCTCTCTCGAGCGCGCGAAAACAAACAAAAAACCCATAACAGGGCCGGACGATGGTCCTGTTACCTAACACACCTGAACACAGAACACTCCTCCTCTCTTCAATAAGATGGCGGTACAAATTATTCATTGGAATGCCCGTGGCATTCTAAACAACTTAGATGACATCAAGGAAATAACACAAGAATTTAATCCTAGGCTGTTCTGTGTTCAGGAAACACACCTAAAAACATCAAATACAAATTTCCTAACACACTATACATTATTCCGCAAAGATCGCGATGATGGTCACACCGCGTCTGGCGGCGTGGCCATTATAGCACAGAGGTCAGTTGCTTGCCAACACCTCCATCTTAAAACAAATCTAGAGGCAGTAGCAGTTAGGGCAATACTCTTTGACAGGTTGGTGACAGTCTGTTCATTGTACGTACCACCTGAACATCGTTTGCAACTTAGAGAACTTGAAACACTTGTTAATCAGCTCCCTGAACCATTCATTTTAACAGGAGATCTGAACGCCCATAACACGATGTGGGGCGACTTGCGCTGCGACGCAAGAGGGCGTATTGTAGAAGACTTCCTTTTGTGTTCTGGTGCGGTTCTGCTGAATAAGAAAGAACCCACCTTTTACAGCGCCACACATAAGACATTCTCTTCAATAGATTTAACCATAGCTTCTCCAACTCTGATGCCATACCTTGACTGGAAGATCATAAAAAACCCTTATGGAAGTGACCACTTCCCTATTGTTTTAAATTCAACAAAACAAGCTGGCTGCCCTCCACAGGTTCCCCGATGGAAAACCGACTCGTCGAACTGGGAACTGTTTGAAAAGATTACGTACTTGAAGTGGGATGATTTGGTTTCCCTTAATATAGATGAAGCTGTGGAATATTTGACAGGTTTTATCATGGACGCCGCTGAAAAATGCGTAAAACAAACTAACGGACTTGCTAATAGGCGTCGCATACCTTGGTGGAATGAGGAATGTAAAGAGGCACGGAAGAAAGCAAAATAAGGCTTGGGGCCTGCTCCGCGACTCTCCAACTGCGGAGAATCTCACTAATTTCAAAAAGGCAAAATCACAGGGCAGGAGAATACGCCGACGTGCTAAGCGGGCTAGTTGGGAAAGGTACATAAGTAGCATCAATTCTTACAAGGATGAGAGTAAGGTGTGGAACAGAGTGAACAAATTAAAAGGCCGGGAAACACAACCACTTCCCTTAGTAAACACTCAAGGTGACAGTATGAAAGATCAAGCTGATTTCCTGGGCGAGCATTTTGAAAGCATTTCCAGTACATCCCACTATGAGCCAACATTCCTAAAGTTCAAGGAACACGCAGAGCGGGAGCGCCTCAAACGAAAGGGCACAACAGAAGTGACCTACAACCGTCCATTTAGTCTCGCAGAACTCAAGGCTTCTCTCAGTTCTTGCAGCAACTCAGCACCAGGTGGTGACCGCATAATATACGAAATGATCAAGAACCTGCACTCAGAAACATTAAACACCCTTCTGTGTCTTTACAATACCATGTGGTCATCCGGACATATTCCATCCTCATGGAAACAAGCCATTATCATCCCAATTTATAAACAAGGCAAAGACCCTGCATTAGCCAGCAGCTATAGGCCAATAGCACTTACAAGCTGTATGTGCAAGTTATATGAAAAAATGGTGAACCGGCGTCTAATCTATTATCTGGAAAGCAACCGTCTACTTGACCCCTTCCAATGTGGTTTCAGGGAAGGTAGGTCAACAATAGACCACCTCGTTCGCATTGAGGGAAACATTAGAGACGCTTATATACACAAACAATTCTTTTTATCTGTATTTCTGGACTTGGAGAAAGCCTATGACACAACATGGCGATTCGGAATCCTTCGAGACCTATCTGCAATGGGTGTACGCGGCAACATGTTAAACATGATAGAAAGTTACTTGACTAACCGCACATTCCGCGTTAGAGTGGGCAATGCCCTGTCCAGAAGCTTCATTCAAGAGACTGGTGTGCCACAAGGGGGCGTGCTTAGTTGCACCCTCTTCATTGTGAAAATGAATTCCCTTCACAAAGCCATACCATCCTCTATGTTTTACTCAGTATATGTCGATGATGTGCAGATAGGATTTAAGTCTTGTAACCTTGCAATATGCGAGCGTCAGGTTCAGCTCGGACTGAACAAAGTTTCAAAATGGGCAAATGAAAATGGTTTTAAGCTAAACCCCCTCAAAAGCTCCTGTGTACTTTTCTCTAGAAAGAGAGGCTTAATACAAGATCCTGATATTATGCTCCACGGACAACACATACCAATCAACACTGAACATAAATTCTTAGGCGTTATACTCGACTCGAAACTGACATTCATTCCTCACATCAAGTATATCAAAACTAAGTGCCTGAAAACAATGAACATCCTGAAAATACTGTCATACACAACATGGGGTAGCGACAGGAAATGCCTCACGAACCTCTACAGGAGCCTTGTACGATCGCGTTTAGACTACGGCGCTGTAGTGTATCATTTTGCTGCACCCAGTGCACTCAAGATGCTCGACCCTGTGCATCATCTTGGTATCCGCCTTGCCACCGGTGCCTTCAGGACAAGCCCTGTCCAAAGCCTCTATGTCGAGTCGAACGAATGGTCCCTTGATCTATAACGGTCATATTCTAATTTTAATTACTTTCTAAAAGTACATACTGATAAAGACCATCCTTGTTATTCTATCATCAACGATATGACCTCTGCAACACTTTTTCATAACAAGCCTGCAGCGAGAGAGCCATTCTCGCTCCGTGTGAGGAGGCTGAGTGAAGAAATGGACGTCCCGCTTTTTGAAAATCGCCTAATGGCTCCTGCTAAGCCGTTACCGCCGTGGTTGTGGAGCACCATTGACTGCGACACGTCATTTGTGGAGGTAACGAAGCACGTTCCAGAGGCCCACATTCGTATGCATTTCCTAGAGTTACAATTTAAGTACTCGTGCCCAGAATATTACACAGATGCATCTAAATCACATGCCGGCGTATCATATGCAGTCGTCGGCCCAAACTATTCGGAGTCCGATGTTCTCCACCCTCACACAAGCATCTTTACAGCAGAGGCGTATGCACTATGGTCCGCTGCGAAACACATCAAGCAGTCAAAACTACATAAGGCGGTCATACACACAGACTCATTAAGCGTCGTTAAAACATTGACATCATGCTGCAAACACAAAAATCCAGTAATTGCAGAACTTTTCTCTCTCCTATGTGCTATTTATGCCTCTGGCCAACATGTAACGCTATGCTGGGTGCCTGGACACAGAGGTATTGAAGGTAACGTGCTAGCAGACCGAATGGCAACTTCCTTAGATACAAAATCTTGCGACATATCCATAGGTGTTCCATTTGTTGACCTAAAGCCATATTTGCGGAAAAAACTGAGAACGTACTGGCAACATCAGTGGGACGCTGAAATTCTTAATAAGCTCCACGTGGTTAAGCCACATTTGGGGTATTGGCCATCACTGACCAACTCAAGACGAAGTGATGTCCTATTCTGTCGTCTGAGAATAGGGCACACTTATGGAACACATAGCTTTTTGTTGACTGGCGGTGAACATCCATTGTGTAGTAGATGTGGAGACACCCTCAGTGTTCAGCATGTCCTCCTGGAATGTCGCGAAGCACAAGCCGAGAGGAAAAGACACTTCCCCTTAGCGTACAAGCAGTGTATACCACTTCACCTAGCACTGTTTCTAGGCAGAGAACCGCTATTTGACATGAAGTCTGTCTTAGCCTTTTTAAATGACGTTCGTACACTCAATGTATTCTGCCCAAGAAATTCGTAGCACGGCCTCCTGCGAGAGGCCGCTGTTGCGATGTCAACCCTTGTTTATAGCACATGCCTCCGGCCCTTGTACTCAAGGTACCTGGTGAGGCTGTTGTGCTACTGGTCATCCATCACTTTTTCATTTTTAAATACGTGTAAAGTTATCACAACCTTCCACCTTTCAACTCATAGCATACGCCACTTCAGTCACTATCATTATTTTATTACCTATATGTTTTACGCCATTTACAGCGACAGTTTTTAGGCCCCTTTACAGCCATGTTACATCTACCATGAGAAACTCATTGCCCGCGTCATAACAGCTCATCGATTACATTACCACTTGTCATGGTGCTCTTTGGCCATACCTGGCCCTTGCGCCATAAAACACCACACATCATCATCATCATCAAGGTTTAGTTGCTGACGGAGTGATCCGCAAGCAGGACCTTGGAAAAAAATTGTCCTTCAAGTATGGTTTTCATGACAAAAAGGCCATACCTCCTGCCATTAGGGACGCATTTCGTAGTGGCAAAGCCAGCCTTAGGGGATCAGCAAGCCAAAAATGGTGCCTCTTTCGGCTGCTTCCCCAAATATATGCAGAGTACATTCCTGAAGGCAACTCTCATTGCATGGTGTACTTGGCATTCAGGCATCCCAAAGCCACTGAGAAACCAGCACTCTTCAAAGTTCACTTTCATGTAGGCACAAAAAGGCACTTAAAAGCGGATCCTAACGGCATATACTTCTGTTGGCATTTATATGTCACAGGCACCTTCCCTTCAGGATGCTCAATGGCTGGCTTTCGCATCGTTTCTGCACATTGAAAAAATGGCTATTTCGCCCCTGTTTTGCTTATTTGTCAAGATATAACTTCTGAACAATGCTTTGATGCACACATGCCGAAACCCATCTTTTCTTATGGCTGCTGGTGACATTGAACACGGGTTGACGAGGTGGAACGCATAGAAATGCATGTGGTGCGTTGTTGAAGGCTGTGGTTTGTCATGGCCCCTTTTGGTGCCGCATGCTTTCTATTTATGTGCCATATTGCCTGCATCTTCGAGTGTTACAGATGGATAATAGTCACCACGGTCGATTTTATTTGTAAGGCAAGTTACAATAAAGAATTGCTATGTATTGATTTGCAGACATCAACTGTGCCACTGTACGTATTACTAGTTGGCTTTGCATACAATGTTGTAGAAGTGTACTTTTTTGTCTTTTTGCTTCTGGAAGAACCATAATGTATTCGATCAGACTATTGTGATGCCTTATTGAAACTCTGGCAGACACCTGATTATTTCTTCCACAGAGTCTTAAAACAGTTTCTTGCTCAGGTAGTGTGCTTTTGTTCATCATAGTATATTTGTTTTTACTTTTGTTATATGTTAATTACATTAATTTCGTTTTTAATCATTGTAGTGTGATTCTTTAAAAATCATTGGATGGCAGTACTTTTGAATTGTGCAGATTTATTATGTTATTAGCTAGTAAAAGGTGACAGACTCTTAAATGGCAATTTGGGCGTGTTGATAATTTATTACAAGCAGTAGATGTATAACACAACTATGTATAGGCTTTTAAGAACTGGCACGGCAAAGTAAGGCTGATAATTATGTGGACTAGTGGGAAAGAGGGATTTCATGAAGGAGTAGCTAAAAACTAATTCAGGACAACAACGATTCGAAAGCATTTTTGATGCATAACACCTAATGCTCGTGACCTCTGAACATGCAACATCTCACCTGTAAAGCTTGCCAGTTTGGCTGACAACACGTTAAGTTTGCTTTCGTTTGAAAGCAATTTTAAATTAAGATAGTGACGGAGGCAAGAGTAAATAAATGCACACTTTATTACAGCATGGCAAGATTGCTTTATTATCACACACCTTTGCCAGCAATCTCGGTAATTTTTAAGCAGTCAAGATTGGTGGCATTCAACAACATTGATGGAAATTCATGAAACAATTAATTATTGCAAGACGTCACAACAAAGAAGCAAACACAACAAAATCGGCAATTGTGTCATTTATGGTTGGCTCTGGCGTCTGTATTTATTTTCAGAAGTCATGCAGGTTATAGAAGCAATTAAGTCGCGTCTTTTGATGTGCTGAACTTCCACTTCGATGATGTACATATAAAGGTCCAGTGCTTGTTCCAGTTAGCCATGTATTCTAAAAGGAATAAAAAATTGAATTGTGAAAATGTCATTCTCAAATGTAGTAACGCATGACACTGAAAAAAGTGGACAAAGTTTTTTTCAAGCCGAATATGATGTAGCATGGTGCATGAAAAACAAATCAGATCACTTGGCCTTTGTTTTGAACCACGTAAACAGCATATAGTTAAATAGCTGTAGAATAATATGTTACAATTTGCATAAAAAGTTGAGAAGAGACTACAGTTGCTTTCAAATTCCGCCCCCACCGCAATCGGCCACAGGAACCGGAGTCGAAGCCGCGACCATAAGGAAATAAAGCACCATAGCCACTGCGGCCATAAATTTCAGTGGCGATCGATTTCGGGATACTATCGGTCACTTTCTGCACCGCTTTCATTACACGTACGCGTTTCCACATATTTGTTTTTTGTTAACGCAACTTAATAGGCACTTTCGCACTAATAATAATCGCACGACAGCCGCATGTACGGCGAGAATAAAGAAAAGAAATATACTTAAGCATTGTCCCCTACATGAGCAAGAAGATCTAGATTACCAATACATTTTAAGGTCTTGCTTGCCTCTCGGTGCAGTAAATACTGTTTAACAGGACTGCGTCTAAAATGTATATAGCCTATTGCTGAGAGCAATTCGTATGCGCATACCAATGATCGAGAATAAAATAACTTGCCTGTTTTGCGATCAACCTTCCTCCACCGGCGTTCCTGATATCGCATGCGCATCGTTGCGCGATGAAGTATCCATGCAGCACATTGAAGGCACTCAAACACAGTCAGCGGGTGAAGTGATCGCCTATGGTGCTCGTAGAGATGGAACCGATCGGTCGCAGCCGATGAAATCGCAATGCGCTACACGGGATCACGGCGCAACTTATTTTCAGGTCCCGGGGTGCTCGCGCTAAGGGAGGAAAGTTCCTCCATTTACGATTGCCGCAAGAGGGCGCAGCGCGTGAACCTTGCTCGAAGGAGGAACTCGCTGGCCTGAAGGAGGAACAGAGCCCGTTGCTCCATTCTCACTCCCTTTTTTTTTAGAGTGTGTCTTCTATCAATGAAAACTCCTCCCCCGGTCCTCACTCAAAAGCTATAAAAAGTCAGTGCAGTGCTGTGCTAAAGGAAAGCATTCTACAGAAGGCGGTTTCGGCTGCGGCACTTTCTAAAACATAGGATCACTAAAGTGCTTCAGTGAAACTGCCGCTCTTTATATTCTGCTTCAGTAGATTTATCTTGTCTAACTTCTCAACTTAATCCTGATTTAATTATGTTACAAGAAACGTGGCTAAATCCTGCGAAATCTTTTCAAATTAAATTCTACAGATCATTTAGTTTAGACCGTCCTACAAGAGGTGGCGGATTAATTATATTCCTTCCATCTAAAATTTGCCATAAGGCTAAAAGTTAATTTCAACTTTATACTGCAGAGTGTGAAATTCTAGTGATAGAGCTGGTTATTCCAGGATGTTGTCCCTTTACCGTAGTTAATGCATAATTTCCATCTGGCGTACAGGACACTAGCACACTGGATAGTGTTATTAACTCTCGTGGACGTGACATTCTAATCGTAGGTAATTTTAATTCTCACCATATCTCATGGGGTTTAAGAACAGATTTGTGCAGCACCCGATTATGGAACTGGTCGTTGGACAATCGGCAAGCGTGTGTAAACTCCGGATCAATTACGTTTGTGCGAGGTCGATCTTACTCTTCAATAGATCTTACATTCTGTGGCCCGAGTCTTTCCGTAACTTCTTGGTCTTCTATTGAGCGTTCGACAAGCAGTGATCACCTTCCAATAGTATTTGAAGTTGCCCGTCCTGTAACATTTATGAGTGACTAGGTTCGAACTTCCATAAATTAGAACATTTTTTTAATGTTTACGAAATGTTCTTTCATCTGTGTCTGATGCGCCTACAGAACAAAAAACCACAATTATCTACACCGCTTTGGAAAGCTCTTGAAAAAAAGGCTCAAATTGAGATTAAATTGAATAAAAAAATTCCTACAGCCCTTGGTGGAATGAAGAATGCACTCGAGACTACATAAAGAGAAAAGCTGCTTGGAAAAAATTATTACATAACCAGAGTCCCCGAAATTGGAGAGAATATAAATTTTTTCGAGCAGTCTTTAAACATACAGTTTCTAAAGCCACAGATGAATTCGATTGTAAGCATTTGGATTTCTTGTCCAACAATAAAAATAAGCGTGCATTGTTCCATTTTCTCCGCAGTAGAAAAGTTCCTCCGCGTCAAATTAATATTGACTCTATAATCTTAAGTAGCGATGAAATAAAACAATCACTAGAAGAAATCGCGAAGGAATTAGAAATTAGATTTTCTTCCGTATTGCCAAGTTGTTCTTACTTACGAAGGGCATAAGATGATTTTACAGAAATCTCTACGTTGGAATTGGCTGAAATCGTGGAGCGGCTTCCAGATTCAGCTCCGGGCGTGGATGGGGTAACATCTGCTATGATCAGAATTTTATTTAATGAAGCTTCTGATGACCTTTTAGCTGTTTTAAATTACTCAATTCGGTTTTCATATATTCCGTCTGCGTGTGAAATCGCTAAAGACATCCCAATTCTTAAAAATCATGGGGAAGGATATACAATAGATAACATTAGGCCAATTGCGCTAACTTCAAATTTGGTTAAATTATTTGAAAGAATTCTATATGCCCGTATGATTAAATTTATACAGAACAAAGACTTGCTTAGCCCCTGCCAAATTGGATTCCGACCGTCATGTTCCATTTGGCATGCTCACGTGGACTTTAAAAGTGGAATAAAATTAGCACGGCGACAGAAGCAAATAGGTGCTCTTGTGACATTAGGCATTTCTAAAGCCTACGACAGTGTAGAACACTTAATTCTGTTAGATATATTGCGAAATCTAGAGATCGATGAATTTTTATTGGTTTGGTGAATTTTTAAATGGAAGAACAGGCGAGTATATATAACCAATCACGTGGTGTTCCTCAAGGAGCTGTCACTTCACCGTTACTATTTAACATTCTGATATTTTCCATTCCTCTTCATCGAGATGTACAAACATACGTATACGCAGATGACATTGCTTTCTTCGCATCAGACAGTGATATCCACTCTTTATATTATCGACTACAGAACTACCTCTACGCCATAGAAACCTGATTAAACAAAATTCGCCTTTCACTTGACGTTGGAAAATGCTCGATATTGGTTTTTCCTCTTAAGAGTCCCGTTAACATATCGCTATCCTATCGCCTCGAGCCTATAGCTCAAGTGGAGTCGGTGAAATATTTAGGTGTAGTATATGACGGTTCCCTCAGCTGGCTCGGCCATATTGACCATATAGTTAAAAAAGCAGTGAGAGCAGTTGGTATGCTTCGTAAGCTGTGCAACACTCGGTCCGGAAAGCGGAGAGATCCACTTTTAATGATATATAAAATGTATGTGCGGCCCATTTTAGAATTTGGATGTGTATTGTTTTCTGGTGCGCCAGCTTATAAATTACGTCCCCTTGTTCTGCTTGAGCGGGAAGCCGTACGACTGTGTAGCGGATTACCGAAATGTGTTGCCAATAACCTACACCAAGCCAGGTTGCCCTCAATATTGTGTAGATTTTTTTACTGACGGTGAAAACAGTCTTAAAATTGTATGACTCCCCTGTTACAAGATTAGAATACATATTCAGTTCTAAGCCTGCACTATTCTTCGTAGTACATTGGCCTCGTTTACATACACCACCGGTAGTCTTCGTACAAACTCTTCGGTAGACTTCGTACAATCAATCCCTCAAATGTACGTATCTGGGAGGTGCCGTCTATTTGTGATGTGCGAGAGAACCTACATATCATATATGATGACATCGACCCAAACAAAGCAAAACTTCTCTCTTATGATATATTAAACGGCCTATTACAAGATCATTTATTGAGTTTATTTATAAGTACGGTCGTTGCGACAGACGCCTCACAGTGTGAAGAAAAATCTGGAATTGGCATTTTCTCTCCTGCTCTAGACTGGTCATTCGCAATCAGGATTCCAGACTTTTCCGTATTTCTAGCTGAATTTCTAGCTGTAGTTCTAGCCTTACGCAAACTAAATTCATTAATAACGGCGGTAGTAATAATAACAGATTTTTTATCTTTATGTTCCTCGCTCACAGCAAATAGTGTCACTAACATTTTACGTACATTTCATATTATAGTGCCTGCCCACATAAATTTAATTAGATTGCTTTGGGTGCCTGGACATAAAGGATTAGTCATGAACGAAATGGCTGACAGTCTCGCGAGAGCGGCCCTCAGTGGCCCTGTATTACGATTACTTCCTGCAATAGCTTACCTAACGACTACTAGATTCAAGAGATATTCAATTATTCAAGACTTTTGAGAGCCCAGCTGTAGCTCATTTCTCAGAATATCGACACCTCCTATTCCCTTGGCCCAAAAATTCATTTCACACCAGAAAAACTTGAGTCATCTTTACCCGATTACGTTGTCGAGTACTAATATTAAACTTCTATCGTCACAGGGCTGATCTGGTACCCTCCGCTCTGTGCCCATTCTGTGGAGAAGATGAAACAATAGATCATTTTTTTCATATTCTGCCGCCGTTTTTCTTCTTTAAGGAAAAAATATTCTAGAATCAAGATTTACACAGCTTGGTTTAAGCTTTTCTATTCTAAATATCCTTTCTTTAGGAGCCTCCTCTCTTGGAAAGTGCCACAGGGATACTTGCTCAGCCGTGAAGAAATTTATCATTGCTTCAAATAGATTTTCTTGAATTCTTAAAAAATATTTCTGTTAATTTCCTCCAGTTAGCTTTACCAATTTTAGTATTAACAAAGGTTGCCTAATCCGTCCAAATCTTGGCCAATCCCCCGCAGTGGTTATGCGCCATCACATAAGGAACACCATACCATACCAAGAAGCGGGAGCGCTTCATAAAATGGAACTAAAAAAGAGTGGCCGCATTTCATTTCTACATGACACCATGGAAGAAGCTGTGTACGTATTTTCTGAGGCACTCAATTCCTTGGGCACACCACGGCAGTAAGCTTCGTAAAATGTGTTCAATGTTGATTACATGGTTCAGTGTAGGCTGACAGCTACCCTTTGCACCCGTGAAGCTCTGCGCGGGTGGCGTCGGTCTTGACCGTTGTTGCCCCGCGGCACGGCGGGAATGGGACTGAGAGGCTGGAAAGGCGGCCGCGTCCGGGTAAAAGGAAAGGGAATGCTACTTTTAGTTGCTTGTATTTATGCATCTTGTTCTTGTTGTTTTCTTTCTTTTTTCTTGTTGCTCTGTTTTCTTTGCAGCAAAGCCAGTCTAAGTTCTGCCCAATGAAAAGGAGAAATGAGTGGAGGGGACCCATAGGGGTAGCAGAAAGGAAACTTTTTTGCAGAGTTCTAACTGATCGTTCACTTCCAGAGCAGTACACTTGTAAAGCACCTTGTGAATGGTAGTCCCTCAGCCATATGGCGCTGACTGGCGGAGAAGTGCTATTCTTTGCGAATCAGATTGCTTAAAATGTGGTATTATTTTTGTGAAAGAGCTGTTAGAGCTTCTGGAGCTGTGTCGCTTCACAATGTTTTTGGCATGCATATTTGTAAGAAACCTGTACTTACGGAGGAGTTGTTGCGAGCCCCTTTGCTAATGTTTCTTTTTATGTTTTCTTTTGATGCAGAACTTTAAGCAACTTGACCGACAGCAAAGAAGAAATAGCCTTCACTAAGCCAGCTCTCCTAACTGAAGAACAGACGCAAGAGCCTACAGAGATTGTGAACGAACTTTATGAGAATATTTCAGAGAGGGCGCCAATTCCAAGCATGGTGAGCAGTGCCAGCTCCAGTCGCCAAAGTAGTGCGAAAGAAAGGGCTGGTGGTAGAAGAAAAGCCCTGAAATAAATTGATAAGCATATCGACACAATGAACAATCAAATTGCAGCTTACAGGGAATTGAGCCCAAGTGCACACTTTGGGTTGGCTATAGAGCCATTTATGCTGCGATGCCTGAGCAAACGAAAGCTCACTTATACATTGAACTCATACATCTCTCACATTATGCCCAAGGCATTTACCCACCAGCACTTCTATATCAAGGAATTCTAGAAGGTGAATGATGGTTTCGTCAAAGTGTATCACAATGTTGCATTTGTTATGATGGTTTTGTCAAAGTGTATGACAACATAAACAAAATTATTGCGCCTATGCTGCTTTCTTTGCCAGTACGGGGGCGAAGGACTCCCTCAAACCATCCTTGACAGGCTTTTCCCTTCGCCTCCTATCAAATGTATTGTGATAAAGCAATAAAGAATCAATCAATAAATTCATTCAGACTGTACATACAAGAACTCAGTATTTATTTCTACACACATATTTACAGGTACATGAACCTCGCATAACAAAGAATTCTGTCATACATACAGGGTGTTTCATTTTAGCTGCGCCAAATTTTTAAAAATTGCCTGTGGCAGATAGCACAATTATAATCATTGATCTAAACTACTCGATGAGGCGGCCATTACTTCCACGAGAAATCAAAACGCCTAATTGAATAATTAACATAATTACGCTAGTTAACTTTTTAATTAATGCTTTTACGGCACATCTTTCAATCTACGAATTATAGCCACTGAGTTCGCAAGGCGTATCCACTTGGAACGAATTCTCAGGACTGAACCAGTTTCGAGATATTAATTTTTAACGTGTCCGACGAAATGTATGGGCGTTCCAGTTAACTTTTTGAGGAAAACGCTGTTTTATGCATCGAAGCACTAAGTTAACTGGAACGCCCATGCATTTCGTCGGACACTTTGAAAATTAATATCTGGAAACTGGTTCAGTCCTGAGAATTCGTTCCAAGTGGATACGCCTTGCGAACTCAGCGGCTATAATTCGTAGATTGAAAGATGTGCCGTAAAATATTTAATCAAAAAGTTAATTAGCGCAAACATGTTAATTATTCAAATAGGCGTTTTGATTTCTCGTGGAAGTAATGGCCGCCTCATCGAGTAGTTTAGATCAAGGATTATAATTGCGCTATCTGCCACAGGCAATTTTGAAAAATTTGGTGCAGCTAAAATGAAACACCCTGTATATGGCTACAATGGGCAACTTGAAATGGTCAGACAAGTTTGCTAACACAGCTGAACTTAATTTTTTCTCATTAGTGACCCTTTAACTAAAAGTATGACACCAAGGCCGTAAAAACGTTTTTGAAGAGTAAGAATGCAGATTATTAGTTCGTGTAAACTATTTAGGCAAACCAAAGTGTTTTATAACACGTAAAAAATGGTATAATTAAGTTATAAGAATTAACAAATGTGTGTGTCTGACACGGCAGCACTTGCAACTTGCTTGGCATTACTAAACACTTTGTGGCAGCCACATAGACATTCATCTGTGTAATGAACTGAAACGAGATCTGAAAATCCTGAAAGCATAATATATTTTCAAAGAAGGGATGCAGAAACAATGTTTGCTGCAAAATTGTCTCCAATGTCTCACACATTTAATTTAACAAAAAATTGAGTTATCTGACAAAAAACGCCTTTTAGACGGCACCTTACAATTTCTACTATACAACAAAAATTTTCATTGGGCCCTACTGAGGAGCCCTTTGAGAGGTCATTGCAAACCTATGGTGGAAGGTCACAGCGCTCGCGTTGCCACGGTACAGCTCCTTCATGCACAAAATAGCTGCAAAATACATCCCGCGTTTCTGCTGCAGACTTTGTGTAGTTGTGGGCACCATGATGCTGGCGATCAAGGAAAGCATTCTCCTCAGCCTCCTGGCGCCACTGCCCTTCCACAAAGTTGCCGAAGTTGTCCACCTCGTCCACATACCTCTCTGGGATGTAGGACACGTCATCTCGAAGAAAATTGTGCAGAGCACATGCAGCGAGTGTCACTGATCTGGCATTTTCTGGTAGAAGGTTCGTCGGTCTACGGAAAATTCTGAACCTTGATGCCAGCACCCCTAATGCATTCTCGACACATCTGCAATTTTAAAGACAAACATTATAGTAGAACTTATTACGCATAAATTTAAGTTACGCGTATACCTTGCTCTGCTGAGGCGGTAGTTAGAGGCGCAAGCCCTCTTCGAGGCACCTGCTAGGATACGGCCACAGGAAGTCTGGCCACAACTGGAACGCTAGGTCGCCGACAAAGACGTAAGGGGCTACGGCAGTCAAGAGTGGGAGCAGCTGAGGAGGCGGTAGGTTTAAGGCACCTTAGCTGAGAAGTTTCCCAATCTTCGATGCACTCAACACACCAACATCACTCTGCGATCCGTATGCACCCACATCAACGCAGACAAATCGTAGCTGGCTGTTCACTACAGCCATTAAAACAATAGAGTAGGTGCCCTGTAATGACAGAGAATCACATCTCATGCAGAAGTGATACACTAAATCTTTGTAGTTGTGAGAATAATACATAACTAACGTTTTCTTACCATATAATTAAAATATTGAGATCCCGAATGCGGAGGGGCTTCTATTTGGACATGTTTCCCATCCACAGCACCTATGCAGTGTGGGAAATTCCATCTGCTCTCAAAGCCCTTGGCAATGCCCTGTCACTGCTCAATATTTGCTGGGAACTGAAAATGCAGTCAGTAATCATCGACGTTAGAGTCTTGCCTCGTAGAAAAAAATGCAATGGTTACATATGGCAAATAGTTGTTCTGGTTAAACCTGCAATAAATTAAGTTTGATAACTCGCATAACACTTATGCATGCACGTCACCAAGGATGTCTGATAACTTGCATTAACAAGCTTACATATTTAAGAAATTAGTACGATAACTTACCTTCATACACTTGGGTTGAAGGACATCCCACAGAAGTGCACAAA
Source organism: Dermacentor silvarum (assembly GCF_013339745.2). NCBI lineage: Eukaryota > Metazoa > Arthropoda > Arachnida > Ixodida > Ixodidae > Dermacentor > Dermacentor silvarum. The sequence goes on along the minus strand of NC_051157.2, from coordinate 198,602,627 downwards.
CTTCCTGCACAATGTTGCTTGCAGTCAATATGAGTCAATATGCCTACCTTAAAGGCCATGGCAACATCTTGAAATTGCATCCCCGATGCTAGGTATCTAAAGTAAACATACAAAACGCATTGCTCGGCAAACTTGTGGAGCTAAGTTCTCAAAACATTGTGCAACATTTGCTTCCTGCAGCGAAATATATATTTCTCTCCTAATTAGCAGCAAAATTGACATGTAGCTAGTAGTTCCCCGGCAATGGCAGAGGTACATTGTTTACTTTTTCCCCAAGTTCCAAAAATCCCCAGTTGTAAAAATGAGTTCACAGACTGGAAATTCCGCAAGATGCAGAGCCTTTAATTATTTGCATATTTGAAGCACAGGTCAAGGGGTGTTTTGACTACAATACCATGGACGCACATTTTATAGCTGTTAACTTACCTCATTGTGATGGCAAGGCGGCATCGTGAGGGCACGGGCTCCCGTAAAACCCACTGTTTTGAAAGCCTTGTTTCCAGCATCGAATTTAGCGTTCCGAATGTCTTTGGTGTCATCCGATAATATTTTCGGAACATCTCCGGATCATGGGTCATCAGGAAGATGGTCTGCGCAGGAAATAACATTTCAGAATTACTACACCTGCGCACTTGTACGAAAAATACTCAGTACGAATGCAGCTCACCGTTGTGTAGAACTCGGACTCTGTCTTTCTGTTCTGCCAGCTCGGCCTCACCCACCATCGACGGGGGTTTGGTTGTAGCAGGAGCGCCTTCTTCTTCAGTAAGTAAAGTTTTTTTTTTGTGAAGAAGCGGGAGCTTTTTATCGACGGGCGCCATTTAGACACGATCTTGCAGGCGCGAAGAGCGCGTAGCAGACGACAGGCTCGCGCACAATGTGCACTCGCCAGTGTTGCCCGTACCTTCGTGCCAATCAGAATGCAACTAAAAGCAGCTGCATCGCTTTGTTTATTTTTTGTTTAATTAACTACGTTAGTGAAACTTTCAGCAGTTTAAATAAATAGTTTGGAAATATTGCAGAGTCGTTAATTTAGCAAAAGAAGTGGGTAAAACATACACCGAACAATATACGAGTTGACAAACCCTGTGCTACGAGTATGCGAAAAACGCAGCTGCCGTGGATCCATGTGAAACGGGATTGCGAATTTCGCATCTGCGGAAATCGTAGCTGCGAAAAACGCAATGCAAAATCGCACCATTTGAAACGGGTTTTAAGCGCAGAAAACACTCGCTAAAGACGCCACATCGCAGCGCGTAAGACAACGTAACAGGCCATCGTGCAGAACGGCACATGGTTCGGTGTGGTGGTTCAAAAAACGGAGGCGTCGCCACAATGCTGATTGCGACAGATAAGGGCGCGTCTCCGCGAGCAAAGGTCCGGCCGAAATGTTCAACCTGGTTCAAACATGCACGTACGAACTGGGCCAGTCGAACAGTCACTGAAGTGGAATGTGCCACGAGAGCGAGGACAAAGGGAGAAGGGGTTATTCTTCCGGCGTTTACGGCCTCCCTTTCAGAGTCGAAAAAGCAAGCTGCGGGGACACAAAGTGGCAGGTGTCTGCAGAGTGCATTGTAAGTCTGGCGCCCTTTGTTGTCCTCGACGAAGCACAAAGGCTTTCGGAATGCGGTCCCATCAAGCTCGCATAAAGACGAAGTAATTGGTAAATTTGGAACACCGATCAGTTACTTGTTCGTACGTAGAACGTGAAGCATTTCTTTTTTTGTTGTTAGTTATGAAGAAGTTTTGCTTTTGAATTCGAAGGTTTCGTGTTAGGCTCAAAGTTTGTGTCTAGTTACACAAATGAAAGTGTGAAGCAGGTTTTGTGACGTGGTGTGTAGTGGTCGCGCTGATTGGAGGCTTGTAGAGACAGACCTCAGTTTGGTAATTTAATGCTTACAGTGTAGGGCGTGCATCATTTACCTTGTAGAAATTTCCTTCATTGAAACGCGTTTGGAGAAGCATCTTCTTTTTTGTCTTTTCGCGCGTAGGTAGAGTGTAGCTTTTTGTTCTTTAGGTTTTAAATGCCCCGCTATGAATTAGTTATTTAGTAGTTGAGGTGTTCAGCAGAGTCCAGTACGTTTAGCATTAAAGGCACTGGTACTGGCTGATAGCATTGACTAAACGAGCAACTTAATGCGCGACATTTGTTCCTTTGACCATTTTAGATCGTAGTCACGAGTTTCGTGGTTCAAAAATGCGCCTTTTGTTTGCTTTTTCTGTGGCGACTTGATAACCACGCGCAACGTAGTCAAATTGTTAGTTCGAAAAGGTAGAGTTTGAGGACGCGGGACACGTTACCGGGAGAGGATCCTGCTTTTATTGCAATACCAATTATATGGACACTTCAAGCTGATTTCTGCCGTCGCCGTCGCCATGAGGTTCCGTATAAAGTCCAAGGGCGATAAAATCGTCGCCGCGCATCGTATGTGCGAGTGAACGCACGGCCAAGAGCAAACGCGACTTCCATCGCGCGAAAGGCCGTGGGGTATGGAAGGGAGGGAAGGAGGGGCAACGCTGTGCTGCGGCACCAAATGCGTGTCTTGCAACCGGGCGCAAGAGGAACCGGCCACTCAATCTCCCACGCGAAAGGAGGAAAGCGGGAAGGCAGTGCGGGAGGGAGGGGGGCAGCTTCTACTCTGCCAACAACTGCGATTTACTTTGCGCCGATGCGAGCTGTCGCGTGCACCGTATCTTTAAAGCGATCTCCACACGGCTCTGACCTTTGTATGCGCTGTGCATTCGCCGCTCAGCTTCCGTTGAAGCGATATGCCGCACGAACCTTCGCTTGCTGCGGCGGCCGCGCTTGTGCACGCCAGCCTTTTGACAGTGGTTGTCTGCGGTTATCGAGTGTGATCTATTCATGTTTGCTTGTGCGCGCTGACACCAGACTTGGTAATTCAGTTAGTAAGCGAATGTGCCCAAGCTTATGCAGCCGATAAAACTACTATCCCTACTCCAAATAGTTCTCTAACATTTTGCTATCGCAATTGATGCTTCGGCTTTCGGGTGAAACTGCGACATTCTTTTCTGAAAACGTCGGCCTGTCCGTACGGTGTGACACGATTGACAGCTGTGAGTCTGTCTGTCTTCGAGAGGGAAGGACAAAGGTGGTTAAGAGCAGCCTGTGCTTGGGGGTAGTTAAAAGATTGCTGCACGGATGCCTTTGGCATATGAGAACGATACTTGCAGTGCTTAGCGGAGGCTACTCGTAAGCTTACCCGCTATTTGACTGGCACGCATTTTAAATAACTGCCCTTTGTGGCAGCTGCGAAGTCTGTATTAGGGGGTCACTTACTGTGATGGTGTGGCTCAGTCGAGCATAATTTGGAGTTCCCCCACAACGGAATAGAGAAATGAGCGCGCGGATGTCATTAGGTGAGACTTTTTGAGTTTATTGGCAGGGCTGGCTCTGATTCAGACCCTTGCTTTATTCCTTTGGGTCATGTTCTTCAGCTGGAGCTTAGCACTTTAGCAATACATGTTTAACATTCGCTACCGGAAAGGGTAACTCAGAAGGAATGCAGATGGTCTGAGTCGTTGCCCCTAGTGCAGCGACAGCCTCATGCCCACTCTGATGTCCGTGTTATTTTTACGTTGGTATTTTTTTCATACGTTTTTATATTATCGCGCAGTTGATTGCAGCTGAATTGGCTAATCACTTCTTGGAGCTTTCGGGAAGTGGCTGTTTCTAGTGTATAGGGGGGGGGGGGGGGGGGAGGACGCAAGAAAGGGCTGGAAGAGCAGTAGCGGTTTTTTTTTTTTTTTTTTTGCTTGTAACGCCTGCTGAGTCTCGGAGGAGGGTGGCCTTGTGCTCACTTGCTTTGTGGTTGTGGGTCTGGCACTGTTCTGTAGTGATTGCTTATCAAACAGGAGACGAAAAATATTTCGAGACCAGTTTTCCAGCCCAACTTCACCAAACCAGGCCAAGGAGAAAAGACACAAGAGCACCGCGACTCCAGGGAATCCACGTGCTACGAACAAAGGGTTGGTCACAATGGAAGGAAGTTCCACTGCTGAACGCCGATCCCTCGCCCAGTGACTGCTGGCCCCTACGCGTCGGGATCTTGCTCCCCCGCCGGAGATGCTGTTACGACAGACATTTAGCACGGTTGTGCCCGGCGGCTGTTCTCGTCAAAGGATGCTGCGCCGGCAAGCCTGCATCGATGAAATGCCATTCATACCCCTTCGTCTTTGCAATGCCAGAGAGCTGGTGACTAGATCAGCGTCGTCCGACAAGTGGCCGAGCAATTATGTTTCGTATCCAACAGTACAGAGCTGATAGGCGAGACGAATTCTGAGTCATCGGTCTCGTGCGTCTTTAAACGACATCGCCGCTCTTTTCCGTCACGGTATAGACTGTGACAGTCAAACAAAAGAGCTCACTTGCAACGACGACAACGCCGCCCTTCGTGAAACACTATTTAGCTTGAAGGCCCATTTCTCTGTCAAGCTGATCTTCATAAAAAGTCCCATCATTCTTGCAAGGGGCCAACGGCAAGAATTTCAGTGGGAACGGATCAAATTGAGGTTCCCAAGTCGCCTAGCGGTTGGCCGTATGTGGGGGTGGTTGCGCAACCTTGGAGGCGTAATCCGGCGGAACGGTGCAACGTCAGGGGCGGGATTTTGCGAACGTTTCGGCAATTTTGATTGGACGAGAACAACAGAGAATGTCCCCAATGAGAGAAAGGGGGAAAGTGAAGGGCTTAAAGAGCGGACCTTGAGTGCTGTGCAGCTCTCGTTCGTGCTCGTACATTGAAAAGTTTCTAAATTTATATGTTGTAAATAAACATTTTTTTGCATCTCTCGGACGTCGCCCCGGACCTCTTGATCTCCCGACACCATGGTACCACACCAGTTACGTAAACTCGTAATGACCGCTCGGACACGAGTCGCAACAGGTTTTATTTATATACACGCGTGATGGGACCGCCTACCAGCGGACAGTAGAAACTCGTGACGTCACGACGGTGCCGCCGCCCCGAAAGAGCGGCAGGAAACTAGGCACTGTTGCGTCCCGAGTCAGCAGGGCGCATTCTTTGGTTGTTTCCATCGAGGCAACCGCTTTCATCAGCGTCGCCCAGACGGCGACAGTGCCCGACACCGACTGTGACGGGCAAACATGCGCCCCAAATCGGCAGTGCGCATTTTTTGTGTGCTTCCCCCGACGCCACCCCTTCATCAGCGCCCGCCTACCTGGCGACGCGGCCCGACACCGGCTATAACACGATGAGAAAGAAGCTCAAGAAGCGACCACAACCGCTTCGCGGAAGCGGGAACCAGCGCGAAGGCCACTCTTCCGACCCCGGCAAGATGACCGCCACCGAGTGCAAGAAACAGAGTCGACGACTTTCGTGGAAGGAGTCCGAACCCCCTGTTTCCAGATGGCCTCGTCCTTGCTTCGAACGTTGAATATTAGAAGCGGAATTCTGTGAACAATACCACGCCTCTTATTGGCCGCACCTAGGCCATCGGATTCCCTAGTAGGGTCACCTAGGGAAGACGACTGTTATATAAGCGGACACCTTTGGTGTCCTGACATGTTCTGATCTTTGCCGAGATATGTAGTGAGTGAGACAGTCAAAGTGCTCCGACATGGAGTGGGCTTCCATATATGGAACCACTGTAAATATTGTAAAATAAACCCTTTTTCTCTCGCTTCTACTCCCGGACGTACTCATCCCTGTTGCTGGAAGGATCCCTGCCTGAACGCTACCACGAGTCCCAACAGCACGCAAGCGGCTGGAGCAACGAAAGAGAGGGCGGTGCGAGCTTTTGCTCACCCAGAACAAAAATGCACGGAACCCTAGCCATTAACAGCTTCGCTGCAAAAAAATTGGCCGCATATCTGCTTGCTTCGCTGAAAATGACGTCGAAAGACGATAGTCTTCTGCCGCCCCTGATACGTAACACCCTCTCTTCTCTCCCCCTCCTACCCCTCAAGTACTACCCCTTCCCTCTCACTCCTCCCATGATGGATGCAATGGAGGTTTCGCTGAATTCAATTCAAGTTTCCCGCATTCGCCCTGCTTTCGCGCCATCTGTTGGGACCTTTTATTACGGTTGGCTTAAAGCAGGCTACAGAGCCGCGGCTTCAGTCGGCTTGTTTTTAACGCGTAGTGTCCCTTCGACACCGTTTCTAACGCGTTGATTTTTCATTTACTAAGTAAAAAACAGTCCAATGTGTATTCCTAATTAAATTAACGCTGCGGATCATGGTTATGTGCATATATTTTGCCTCAAATAACCTGAGCTGTCCTTTGCGCTGTTCAATGTTGACATGTATGACACCGTGCCACCAGTTCTAGTAGCTTGGTTCGTTTTGGCCATGCGGTTGAATTGGTTTTGGCCGGGCAGTTAAATCGAGTGACTAACAGACAGACAGACAGACAGACAGACAGACAAAGTTTTTCGCGTTTAGGAAGCCCAAGAAAGACTATCGTCTTTAAAAATGCACGTAACGAAAGCATATTATACTATCACCGCCTATATATTTGTAACCGCGCTACCTACGCGCCTTTCTTTGGTATCGTTGTGTACAAGAATAGCGCCATTTCTCGATCATGCATGTGTCGCATGCACAGTACATGACGCAGTCATAGCTCGGCAGTACGCTGGTCGATCCGAGCGAGAGTAGCCGCGTTTGAGACAGCTCACTGAACCAGAGTAGGCATCATCCATCAAATGCAAACCTGTGCTCAGGAGGGATTATACAAGTGTGCAATTTTTGCTGAGATTTCACGCTTGCTCGGCTAAGGCACCTCTGCGTGCAAGACTCGGGCAACGAGACAAAGGGATGCCAATGCGTGCCCTCCACCTTTCACCATAGCGGGCCCACTACAATTGTTGAGACCGAGCGCAATTGCAAGACGAGACCATGGGACCCCCCCCCCCCCCTATTCCCCTATCTGTATCAAGTTAAGCCTGTGAACTTTCTAATGTGTGAATTGATGTGTGAATAAATGTCATGCTTTGCTGCGGTTGTGCAGAGAAAGTGCATGTACAGGTTATGCAAGTTGTGCATGGGGCACCGTTGTTGCGCCACACATGACGCATGAGAGTGGCTTGTTGGGCTAGTTGGTACATGGTTATACTTGGAGAATGCCAGAAAACTTGAAAGTAGAAAAAATTGAGAGGCAGACATAGACCTTCCTGTCACTTTATGTCTGCCTCTCTCTTTTTTCTACTTTCAAGTTTGCTGGCATTCTCCAAGTATAACACATGAAGCAACCGAAAATATAGCCTCGCGTTCTGCGTTCACAGGCGCAGCTCGATAATACGGTTGTCACAGTACGTTCGCCATCCTAGCAGGAGTGTTCGCGTTTGACATAGCTCAGTATATCTTTGCAGGTGTAATTCATGAAGCTCAATCTGGTCCTTATCACGAGCTTTAAGGCCTACAAGTGTGCAATTTTTTGCTGAAATTCCAAGCTCCCTCCGCTAAAGCGCCTATGCGTTCGACATGTAGAGTCCTGAATAGGGTGAAGAGTCTCGGCATCAAGACAGAGGGATACTCCCCGCCTTTGACCAGGGCTGAACGTGTTCGTCTTCATGGGAAGTACAAGCGCAGGAGAATGAGGCAAAGCACAGGAGCCCCAACCATTCACGAGTGCGGTGGGCTTAAGAGGCATAGGGCTGTCTCGGGCGCCACCAGTAGGGGCGTCATTTCTATACCCTAGTGCTCGGGCAACACCAAAGCAAGAGTGTTTGTGTTGTATACTTACCTGCGCTTGTGTCCGTGTCTGCAAAACTACCAACTACCAACTAGCTCAGCTTTCTGTCGTTCTCAACAAGGAATAAAGTAATTCTTTAAGGCGCTTCAACGCTTGCGAATATTTCTTAGCTTCAAAGCGAAAACAAATACAATTTATGTCAAAAGCTTATTGTCATTCCTCTTTTAACGCGAGCCAGAAAACGTTTGACGCGGTTACCGGCAGCGGATCACTCACCAAAGTGTGGGATCTTCACTGCAACAGTTACCCAACACAAATAATATTATTACTTCTTCTTTCTTCTTTCTGGGGTTTTACGTGCCAAAACGAGTTTTGATTATGAGGCACGCCGTAGTGGAGCGCTCCGGATTAATTTTGACCACCTGGGGTTCTTTAACGTGCACTACAACGCAAGCATACGGGCGTTTTTGCATTTCGCCTCCATCGAAATGCGGCCGCCGCGGCATATCTGCGTGCGACATTGTAAGAAAAATGCTGTAATCGAAAGATTGTATTTCAATTTAAATTATACTGTGTATTACTGCGATAGCAATTATACGGACACTCCAAGCAGATTTCTGCCATCGGCGTCGCCGCCGTCGTCGCCGTCGTCGTGAGGTTCCGTATAGACTCCAACAGCAATGAAACCGTCACCACGCGCCGTATGCTGTGTGTGCGAGTGAAAACGCGCGAGAGAAGCGCGCTTTCACGTGGAGCGAACGCACGGCGGAGAGTAAACGCGACTACTTCTGTAGCGCGAAAAGCCGTGGGGGGACGAGAGGGAGATAGGGGAGGCGACTTTAGCTACAGCGCACTAGAATAGGATTCTAGTACACTGTAGTGTTGCTGCGGCACCAAATGCATATTGCATTCTGCATGATCAAAACATACATATTTATATAAAAAGTTGTCGCAGTTTCACCTTAAAGGCGAAGCATCAATTGCGATAGCAAATTTGTAGAGATCTATACGGAGCAATGATAGTAGCTTTATCAGTTGTATAAACTTGGACATACAGCAGCACCGGCAACACGCAGAACTGTTGTCGACGCCGTCGGCGTTTTGCCCGCGTTCGCACAAAATGCGTGCAGCGTTGGTGACTGTTGCCGGAGCCTCTGATATAAATAGGCACTTGGTGCCGCAGCTAAACGTCGCCTCCCCCCTCCCCCACGGCCTCTCGCGCGTTGGAAGAAGGCGCGTTTGCTCTAAATATATGGCGATTGTAAAGGAGGAAAGAGACGCTTAATTCTGCAGCCCTTCAGGGAGCACGGCGCAGAACGCGCGTTTGTTCTCCGCCGTGCGTTCACTCCCCGTGAAAGCGCGCGTCCCTCGCGCCCTTTCACTCGCATATACAGCGTTCGGCGCGCGGTGACGATTTCATCTCCATTGACGTCATACGGAACCTCACGGCGACGGCGACGCCGACGGCAGAAATCTGCTTTTGAGTGTCCATATAATTGCTATCGCAATAAAACGTTGCAAGGCGAGAAGGTGGTAAAGACTTCCGACGCTGCTCGACGAGTGTCCCGATCTGATCTCGTCGAAAACCTCCGAGCCGCCCCCAGAGGTACCGGCAACAGTCACCAGCGCCGAGCGCGTTCGGTGCGAAAGCGGGAAAAACGCCGACGGCGTCGACAACAGTTATGCGCGTTACTGGTTCTGCTGCATATCCAAGTTTACACAGCTGATAAAACTACTATCCTTACTCCGTATAGTTCTCTACTAATTTGCTATCGCAATTGATGCTTCGCCTTTCGGGTGAAACTGCGACACTTTTTGAACATTGAAATATTGTAACGGCACAAAGGTTTGCCATCGCTTCTCTCCGAATCAGAACTTCTATCGGCCAAGGGACTCAGTCAGGCCACATTCTTTAGGAATAAACGGTACCTGTCCGCTTACACCGAATCGGGGATGATGCGAGGGGCCATGCATTGTGCTTCTGGACACGCTAAACAAAAATCTTTAATCAGGGTAATGACCTATTAACACAGAGTTCACGCACTTAAGCACGCGCTGAACTGGGAATACAAACAGAATACAAACAGCAGATTTTATTCTTATGCATGTATTTCGCTTACACAAGATATGCATGTTGCAGTAAGGTGCATATATCTTGTGTATTCCTGTTTTATTGTCGCGTAAGCAAGTTAGCTATTCTGAGGCTGCTTTCAACGCTTGGGATTGTTCGAGCATTGAAACGCCGCGGCAAATTCCTTGGATTGGTACATAACACGATTGCAGTCACTGTCGAACGGCCGCATTCTGCACTGGGCGTGGCAGTAACTGATGAAAAAGAGCTGCCCGTTGGTGAATCGCAATAATCTAGACGGCATTTTTGTGTCGGTGACGTGATGCTGAAAGGCTTCGAAGGCCACGTCTAAGGCCAGCGCATCCAAGGCATGGTCGCCGATGTTGAAACACGTCCGTCGGTGGCGAGGATGGTGCCGCGCTGATGAGGTCCCCGTGGCTTTATCACTGGTTACGTCATCGAGGGCAACCACGCCTTCCCAGCCAGCGAACAGTGTATTGTTTGCAAGATACCTGCATGAATGCATGTCGAATATCTGGTTCAGCAAGCACGCTGAAAAGTATATTGAGCCTAAATTGGGCACTTTGATGCCATTCTCACTTCGTGGAGCATACACCTGCGATTAATACAGGCACGGCCATTTTCCAGCACTAAACCAGGTTAAGAGTTGATCAAATATTCACGTTGTTCAAGGTTGCTTTCCCAGAATGTATATGATTACATTGGCCAGTTGTTAAACCGAACTGAAAGAAAGTGAAAGTATTGTCAAGTTGAAGTTGCGGTGAAGAATCGGGCATTATCAAAACTGTGAGTCACGGATTTAAGGCTTTATTCCACGAACTTGTGCCCAAAAATACAAGTTACACTCAAAGCGCAACGATAGTGGCGAGCAAAGTCGTCGGTCGTCAAAATATGATCCACGTGTGAAGTGCGTCGACTACGGTGTAGGCGAGTAACGGCCGCACTTTTTTGAACGCAGCTCTTAGGCACCTGCGGCGAGCGTCGGCGTCCCTCGTAACCAAGCAAACGAGCAGAGCGAAGAATGAAGGGGCCAACGGCGGCGCGGAGCGGGTGATGAAAGACGGTAAAACGAAGAGAACGCGAGGAGGAGGCAGGAGCGGAACCATGAGGCTGAAAGCAGAGGGGGAGGGTATGGCGAAAGCGTGAGAAGAAAAGCCTAGTGCCGCGCAAGACGGGCTCTGCGACGGCGATGGCTACGAGATGGCGCCAGAGCATCTGTATGGAAACAAAGCGCTGCATGAGCGGTGGACTGTCTGCTGCAGGCTGCTGGGAATCGCTACCACATGTCATCCACAAGCTGCCTCTCGCAGTCTCCCGATTAGCAAGGCAGTCGCGCCACACTTCGCTCCGTTTACAACATGCCACACGAGACACATTGTCTGCGCCAGCCAATATATTGCGAAATGAAAGCACGCGTATAGAGCTGCGCTCAAATTTCGCATTAGGGAGTATCGTTGACAGTTTTGACGAGGTGCGGCCCTTACACGGGACGGAGCCATTTGGTTCCACGCTGTCTATATAAGGGCAGTTACTAGATACTATATGTATGGCTTTTCGGGCTAGTTGGTTAGATACATCAGAGGTGGCCATAGCGCTAGAAGACACGGAAAAGCGCTCGTTCTGTTCTCTCGTTCTTGTAGCGCTCGTCCTGTTCTCTCGTTCTTGTTAGCGCTCGTCCTGTTCTCTCGTTCTTGTCCGTGTCTTCTAGCGCTATGACCACCTCCAGATACTATATGCCGTTACTAGATGACTATCGCCTCTAGTATTCGCGCGCGGAAGTAAGCAGCGCGAGAAAATTCGCGATGCGCGCACGCGGCATTGGGACACCGAACGCGATTGCTGCTCCGCTGGAACTTTTCCCCCCAAATTTCGGGCTGCCAAGTTGTGGGTGCGGCCCGTACACGAGTCTACACAGTATTTATTATCGACTGACTGTACATTCCAGCGTCATCACTGGTGCTGGCACGCGTTGTAGAACTATTCGCTTCGCACACGCAATTTAATTATACAATATGTCGCTCTAGAATCTGCACAACATTCTTGCGATAGCAAATTAGTAGACAGCTATATGAAGTAAGGATAGTAGTTTTATTGGCCGTGTAAACTTGAAAATATTCGCTAACTAACTAAATTAACAAGCCTGGTGCCAGCGCGCACAGGCGAACATGAACACATCACACTCGATGACGGCGGCGAAATTACCTTCATGCTGTTCATCACTTCAACGCAAACTGAGCGTCGAGAACACCGCACGCACGAAGGTATGAGCATCTTGCAGATCGCTTTCAAGATAAGGTAAGCGCGACCACGCGCGGCCTCGCAAAGTAAGCAGTTGGTGCCGGAGTAGAACGCCGCCCCTCCCTCCTGCGCTGCCTCCCCGCTTTCCTCCCTTGCGCACGCCAGATTGAGCCGCGATCGTCGGCTCCCCTGGCGCGCTTTTACTCGCACATACGGCGCGCGGCGACGGTGTTATCGTCCTTGGACATTATACGGAACATCACGGCGACGCCGACGGCAAAAATACGCCTGGAGTGTCCATATAATTGCTATCGCAATAAAAAAGCCGAAAACGAACAAGCAAGGGTATTCCTGCTTGTGCGGGGAGGGGCCCTCAGTCTAGCTCCTGCGGTTCTTGCTGTCTCCCGGGCCCGCCGCACCAGCTCTTGCTGTTCACGAGGGTCCGAGCTAATCAGCACGGTCGTGCCACTGCTCGGCTATTGTTTATTTTTTTCCGTCGACCGTTTTTCACCGGCTCTCCCGCTCTCCCACGCCATCTGTTCCAGAAAACGCGCAGCATTTGCGAGCCTTCTCTCTCGCATGGAGACCAGTTCGTGCACCACTAACATTCTTCAACCGTGGTAGTGGTGTAATTTAGATCACTACTAGTTATTAGCGAGTTATTTATTATGTTAAGAAAGCTGTGATCAGCCCTTTACGAAGCACAGTTTTCCCGAGGCAAGATTTTCATTACGTCTGCCATTTCGTGTAGAGTCCTAACATTTCCGTTAATCCACTTTAAATCTGTTTGCAAACCAGTATTCATAAATATATGGAAACTTGATTACAACGAGCTTTTTTAAAACAACGGCCATATTGCAAACACAGCGTGCAATTCCTTAATTTATCCGTAATTGAGATGAGCGCATTTTATCTGGCGAAATTAGCGGCAAGGGTGTGCCGCGAAGCAAGTGTCGTGCACATACATACCTGAGGCTGTCGACATCGAAGGCGCGCACTAAAGCCCGGGCGAAGGAGGCGCCGAGAGCGCCGTAGTTGACGGACGGGGTGCCGCGTTCCAGGTAGAATGGCGGGTGCGCCACCAGAATGGGCATGGTCACGCTGCGAGCGTAAGCGGGTGAACGGAAAGGTCGCCAGTTAAGAGGCTCGGAAACTTGGAACGCTTGAGTGACACAAAAGCTGAGATAATGTGGAAGCGGACGCCTAAGCAGTCTTCGTCTAAGCGGACCCAATGTAGAGACAGGCGCTCTGATACCGCACACGCTGGTTTCGCAGTCCGCACGTCTCCATGCGTTGCAAAACCGTCCGTGCAATTTGGTAGGGTTGAGTAGAAAAAAAAATAGCGCAATGCTAAAGAGACGGCGGAGCTGATGGGCACCTCGCGATTCCTGGCTTTTGGACTAGGCTAAGCAAGTCAACCCCAGCATTTTCCGGACGTTATTGATTATTGATCGATGATCGGTTAGCTATTGATTGGCTATCGATTGGCTATCGCAAGATATTGGCCACGTATTTGGGCTAGGCTATGCACTACCAAGTCATCCCCAGCATTTCCGGAATTTTCAGGATTAGCCATTGATTAGCTATTGATTGGTTATCGATGACTGTGTAAGCTTAAGTAGTACCAACCATGTTTACTTAGACTTAGCTAGGCTCAGCTTCGCTAGTTCACACGGGTATGTACCATTACGCTTGGACCCTTTCTGCACCACCGCCAGGATCGGCCCACATATTTTGATTCAGCAGAAACATTACGCCCGGCTTAAACAGCTCCGCGGTTAAAAATTACAATTGATAACTTGGAAACAGCGCTTTATTACCTTGGGAACAGAGCTTTCGAAATTTGATACGAAAAAAAGATATATGCATACTGAATGAAGAAGCGCCCTCTTGCGTCAGCCTGCCACCTCTGTCTAATTGATAAAGAGCGCAATTATTTGTACAGTTTGATCGTCTGACAAAGAAGTGGGGGGAGGGGGGGAAGGGCAGGGTATTCGTAATACGGTAGCTTCTGAAGTTCCGATTGTCTCGGCTGGGGTACCGGCGAGAAGCAAACTGGCGCCCACAGCCAATTTTCTTCTCGCTGGTTCAGCTTCAGCCAATCAGCGGTGGCCGAAACATCAGTAAACATTCCACTAGGTGGACTCTTACAGAATACCGCCTCCCCCCGCTACCCCCAGGTGACTTAGCTGGCTATTTGGTGTCGCACTGAGCTGAATTAGACTGTTAGCGTATCTTCATTCAGTGTATATGTCTTTTTGAATGAAACTTTGTACTCAGCGTCCTTTTGTTGTCTTTCTTATGCCGTAATTTCGCGCTGTTCCAAAGTTTCCAACAATGTACCAACAAATTCAATTTTCAACCCTTGTGCAATTCATCATAGCTGGAGCAGTGCTTTCAAAAAATCTGTAGAGAGATGGCAAACGATCCACCTACCATTTACGCTAGCTGGGCGGATATGATATTCTACATGGGGCGTTTTGTTATTACTTTATTTTTTTATCGTTAACAGAATTTTTAAAACTCACTCGTGACATGTAGCACAACTCTACTTGCAGAGCTAGATTACTCTCAGAGGCGCGCGTTACTTGCACGAGAAATCAAAATGAATATTCGACAAATTAAGGAAGTTTCACTAGTTAACTTTTAAAATACTTACCTTATGGCGCATATTGCAATTTACGAATTGCAGCTGGTGACTTTCAAAGTCATATACTTGAAAGGAATTCTGAGGATAGCACCACTTTCGCGATACGCGTTCCCAAAGTTTGCGAGGAAATGCATGGGTGTTCCAGAAATGTTTCAGCTTCATTGTATAAAAGGAGGTTTTCTTTAAAAAGTAAGCGGACCAACAGTGCGTCTTTACGTAAGTTTCACACCACTTATCTCAAAACTGGTGCTAGTTTCAAAATTCTTTCCAAGTTGGTGTGGCTTGTGAAACCACTGGCTTCAATTCGTGTATAGTACTATGCGGGCTAAAAAAAAAGCTGCATGGCGTTTTTTTTTAATTAGCCAATTATCCATTTTCATTTCCAGTGTGATGTTTGCCTCTTTGAGCAATGCAGCTCAATGAGTAGATTTGTACTATATAAGTCACATAATTTTTGAAATTCTGTAAACGATAAATGAAGAACACCCGGAATACTTCTGAGAACGAGGTCGCTGGTTCGATTACCGTCTGCGGCAACGGTTTACATACAGTTGGAACGCTCACGTACTCAGTTTTAGAGTGCTCGTTTAAAAAATTCCAGTTGGGCAAAATTAATCTAAAGCTCCCAGCTGCGCTGTTTCTATTAATCAGATTCTAGCATTACGACCGGGAAAATTTCATTATTTGTGCTTTGTTCGCGCCTTACATCCTCGATACTGTTTATAGACAGTGCCAGAAACCGTTACATATTCTTGGTTTATTGCGCGAAGGGACACAGACGAACACTAGAAGAAGACAGGAGGAGCACTAACTCTCAACTAAATCATTACTGAAAAGATCAAGTATATATATATATATATATATATATATATATATATATATATATATATATATTGTGAAGATGAAAACATGCACTCAGGCTCGGGCGCTTGGACACCGGGCGCCAGGGGGCGAACGAGGGGTAGACGACGTAAAGTCCCTAAAAAAATAAAGTAGCGCCATTCGTGTCGCCCATGCAGGCTCCTCCTCTCCCGCGTGTCTTGCAGATTGTAAATGGAGCCAGTTGAGGAGTGGCATGGCTGTTGGCCGAAAAGATGGGCTTGTTCAAATCTTTCCGCTAAACGGACTAGAGCGCTGCGGTCTAAAGCGATTCATTGGAAGAGTGTTCGAGAGATAAATACGGCAAGTATCATGCTTTGTAGACCAGTGAAATAATAAAAACGCTTGCACTGCAAAAAAACATCACCTCAAGCAAGCAATACTCGATGCGAGAGCCGACCGTTTGCTTGCGGACGCGCTCGGCGCTGACGCTCTCGATGGCAGCGCCACTATCGCCGTGTAAACTCGGCGGCGCTAAGAATCTGCAAGCATGACGCACTAGCTTTTCTGAAGGTAGTGAAGGCGCCATTTTGTCTGTCCACTGCGTTGTTTATTTTGGCACGCGATGCCGACCCGAAGAGCCGCGAAACGAGCGCGCGTTCCACAGACGACACCGGAGTACCGTTCGCCGAGCGGCTGCGGGGACTTTTTTTAGGGACTTTAAGACGACGACGAAGGGGGAATAGAACAGCCGGCCCAGGAACGGGTGATGTGTCTCTGTCCTCTCTGTTCCTTTACAATGGCGCAGCCGACTACAACAGACCTGACTTAAGGCGTTCCGGCCTTAAGTGTTTCCTCGCACGGTTCTTCAGCGTACCCGGTCCCTCCTGCGCAGGAACGCCGTACACGCTTCCTCAGCTATGGAGCCAGCCACCCTACCACTGTCGCAAGCACCCACCGCACCATCCGGGGACGGCGTCCAAGCCTCCTCGTTGGCTCTTGGACAGGACTCTACCGGTGATCTCGTCCAAGCCATCGCCAAGCTCAATCACCAGCTCGAGCTTTTGACGAACTCCTTCGTATCCGTCGGTGGTTGCGGCGTTGCACGTCTCACTGCGACAGCGCTCCGCCCCCCCCCCCCCCCCCCCGTCTTGGACCTGTCCTGCCTGGGAACGCCGTACAGGCTTCCCCCGGTGAGAATTTCATCATGAGAACTACTTCGGCTCCTCAGCCACCAAGGTATGCCGTTGATGTTTCCTTTGCGGTAGAACCGGCTGCCACGACACCCACAACGACCCCACTGTCCGTGGACACCGGCCCTGGTTCCTCGGGCCGATGGACAGGTAGCCTGGCGGAGATGATACGCTGCCACTTCCAGCAGCCGGATTTCATACAAATACCGAAGTTTCGCAGCTTTGAAGATGAGGCCATCCCTTGGATTCGCGCTATCAATGCCATGGGTGACCGTCATGCTTGGCCAGACCAAAAAAGCTGGCAGGTTGCGGCAAACCGTCTTTGCGGTGCCGCCAAGGCTTGGGACAAGTACGACGGCATCAAGCAGGGGTCCTGGCTTGAATGGAGTGCAGCTCTTATAGCTGCTTTCCGCCCGCTCCCTTATGCCTGCGCTGCCCCTACATCCCCGAGCATCAGCTGCGGCTCGTCGTCGTCGAAGATGGCGGCCGAGAACCAATGGTTCAGCAACAGCGGCAGCGAGTCGATCCCTCAGCCGCCCCCGCATCAATCACAGACCTCCGGTTCAAACTCCATGTTGGCGCCCTCCGCCATCCATAGCGAACCCGGCAGCAAGGCCTCCAAGACAGTGGATGAAGCTGCATCAGCAGCAGCGTCGGCAACAGAGGCATGCGGCGACGACGCGGCCGATGTAAAGTACTGCGACTCTTTGGACACCGGCCCAGCCGCCGTGGCTCTGCGGTTGCTGAGGGCCGAAGAACAGCGCAACAAGAGCTCCCCTCCGGCACACGCCACCCCTGCTGCAGGAAGGGCGCCGTCCGCCGACGAGATAGTCCACAGCCCTGTCCCACTCCTCCCTGGGCTGCAGCAGCAGCCGCGTGCAGGCCACCTCCACCCGGTGCCATCCTCGTCCTCGTCTTCCGGAGTGTCGGCTGTGACAGGTTGCAGAGGAGGCATCACAGTACAGCCTTCACTGCGGCATGCCTGTTGCTCGGGGCCACCACCGCACCAGGGCAGCGGTGGCAGCACTTTGGCACCTCGTGGTTCCAGCAGCCGTGGTGGTGGTGTCAGTGGGTTCCGGTCTACGCTCTCGGACAATGTGTCGTCGTCCTCTTTTGCGGACAACAGTCCCGGCAGACCTGACGAGAAGCGAGGCCGGCATGGTCCGCTACAGTCAGTTGCTACTGGTTCCAGCCATGTGGCAAGCACGACAACTCCGCTTCGGAGTGGCTCCGACTGTGCCCTCCAGTCATTCAGGGCATCGCCGTCCATTCACAACCTATCCAGCTGTTCCTGTGATGGTCCTCGAAGGTCTGAGAAGAGGCGAGGAGGACTGGTCGCGGTCGCACCACCCATAGTGGTCAGCGGAACATCCTTGGAGGAAATCTCGTCAACTTCGGTGGAAATTTCCAATGATGAGCGGCAGGATAATCGTCGGCAAGACCTGCGACCAGCGCGCAACAGCCAGTGCCGCCCGCCAGAGAAGCTGGTGGCAGGCTGGACGGCTCACCAACGACGACTAAACAGCTTGCCTCCATTTTAAGTGGCGTGTTTGCAAGCCATGCCCGAAACTTGCAGCGTGGCCGAGTGTGAAGATGAAAACATGCACTTGGGCTCGGGCGCTCGGACACAGGGCGCCAGGGGGCGAACGAGGGGAAGACGACGACGAAGGGCGAATATAACAGCCGGCCCAGGAACGGGTGCTGTGTCTCTGTCCTCTCTGTTCCTTTACAATATATATATATATATATATATATATATATATATATATATATATATATATATATATAGTAGAAAAGGAATATCACATGGTACAAAGATTAACAGCAAACGGATAAACATATGATAAAGTAGGGAGGTCATAAAAGCTAAACAATAAAAGGCACTATACTTCGGATGGACGCACATGCTGAGATGATATTTAAATCACTTTCTAACAGTGATATTTATGCCTGGATAAAACAAGTCCCCTAATATTTTAACGAGAAATACCTCAATTATTTCGCGTGTAGCTTGGTATTTTTGTCTTGCAAGGACATTTGTGTCCTCAAACAAAGGTTTTCAACCGCAATAGAAACAATGCTATGCTAGATGTCAGTTTTTCGCAACAGATAGATAGGCTAGAGAACGCTAGCTATCCTGCTCATTTGTTATCACTAACCTGTGAAAAGCTTTCGAAATGGTTAGAGAGTGCTGCTAAAAACCAACAAGAAAAACAGAAAAGGTTTTCTGTAGTGCCCTATGTGCACAGGTTGTCACAGGGTTTACGGAATGTGGCCAGTAGATATGACGCCAATACGGTTTTTTCGGTTCCCCACAAAATTTCAATGATGTGTCTTGTCATAAAAGAATTATAGCCCTTCCCCTATCGAAGAAATGGGCGTAAGCGAAGTTTGTCGTGTTTCTTGGGTGTTCCTCCGAACCAACTGCACTGACGAGTACCACGTTGTGCTCGAACCACAACCGGTCCCACGCACTGCAGCTGGCTCCGAAGTTCCGATTGAGAAACTTGCGTTGAAACCTGGCCGTCGTACCGGGGAAGTTGGCGCTAGCGTTGCCAATGCGTGCACCGCCGTTGTCCGGCTCCTGGAGGGCTAGACGACACTGACGTTTGGCCTCAACATCGCGCTCCCTCAACTCGGGGTTCGCGGGTCATCGCTGACGTGTCGCCTGGGCTTCGGAAGCCCTCTCGCTAGAATCGGCATGTCGAAGACGAGCCCTTTCCCAAGCGCGTTCATTCTGGATGGATTTCCATAAAATTTCTTTAAAATTAAATAAGTCCGTTATGTAAGACAATGAATGACTCATACTCCTGTAAACGCGGCCTCACCATTACAACGACAGAAGAGAAGTGAAATTCTACACTGGAATGATTAGTGGCAACACAGCCAGCTATGGAAGCAGACGACGACGACGACGAACGCGGGAGCAGTGGCACGAGCGCGTGCTGAGCACAAGCGCGTGCCGACCACCTGTGCAGCTCTGAGAGCAGCTGTTTTTTTAGCGTTACATTGCCGGCGCAGGATAGCGGATAGAGGCTTCGCTTGAAAAAAAGGAAACTTAAGCAGGGGGGCGGAAGACGAAAAATGAATGCGGCGTTAGGTATGTGTCCTCTTTTGTACCTTGTAACACTGGTATTGTTTCCAAATTCCACTCAGGTGCGGGAAAGCTCATATTGACACAGCGGCACGTTCCTCAATATCACACTATAAGAACATAAACATACACTTAACAACCCTAATGCTTTACATCTAGCGTCGCATTGTTTTATTTGCGGTTATAAACCTTTGTTTGAGGACACAAAAGTCCTTTCAAGATAAAAATGTCAAACTACACACGAAATAATTGAGGCATTTCATATTAAAATATTAGGACAGACTGTTCGCCAGGAATCAATATCACTGTTAGAAAGTGAATTTCAATATCTTCTCAGCACGTGAGCCCATCCCAAGTAGTGCCTTCTGTTGTTTACTTTTTATGGCTTCCCTACTTTCTGATATGTTTATCTGTTAACTGATATTCTTTAGACCATGTGATGTTTCTTTGGTACGGTTTTTGCAATCACTTATATATATGTTGATCGTTTCAATAAAGATTTAGTTTAGAGTTAGCGCTCGTCCTGTCTTCCTCTAGTCTTTGTATGTGTCCCTTCGCGCTATAAACAAGAATATGTTACCGTACCAACTGGCACAACTGTCCATCCTTTTGCAAGAAACCGTTACTTTATGCTAAGTTAGACTTCATTACTATCACTGGAGCTACGTTGACAATGAAGGTTTGCAGCGCTTAATGTGAATGCGCGTGCATTTATTCAGCCATTTTTGTCACGTACATAGAGAAATCGACATTCGCATAATCTACTTTCTTATCAAACGCGCACTAATCTTTTTAAGTACTCTTTTTTCCCACGAACCATTTCTGATTGGAATTCGCTGCCTGAAAATATTGTTTCTTTAGAATCTGCAAGTGCATTTGAAAGTGCGCTACTTACTGATTTAGAAATGCAGTAAACCACTGAATGTTCATGTGACTTTTTTTTTCGCTTTCACTTTTGCATTTCGTCGTTTTTTTCACTACGTGCTTTATTGATGCAGTGTTACTTCATAATTTGCAAATACTGTATTTACGCACCCGACGTATTCCGGGAAGAGTTCTTTTTTTGTTTACTTTTATACTTCTTATAGTATGCGTCACCTACTATGAACTGTGTTATTTTGTTATCTTGACAGGCTGCGCTGTTCTACTTCTAGATATGCGTAAGATTGCTTTGTTTCCCTTTTCTGTGAGCTTGAGTGCCTTACGGCTCCATTTGTGCTTGTAAATTTGAAACTGTATATTTTCCCACCTGCATGGTCCTTCGTGACCGCAGTATACTGTAAATAAATAAAGTAAATAAAATAACACACGCGAACTGAAGGGACACGCATCGAAGCAGGACCAGCGCTGTCCTCAGGCCTCTTCTGTTCTTGCGCTGTGAGGCTGCGTTCACAATTAACCAACTCGCCTACTCCATCCAAGATTCTTCCGCTTCAAGAGGCTGACCTAGGTATATTGTTTTGTACTAATCCGTTTCCTCGGATGCTACTTTTATATCATCACCCGCTACGCGTTTCTTATAGTCCGTCGGTTGTGTTCTGCCAAACTGAGGAAAAAACGAAACAAAAAGTTGACAGCGAAAAATATTCCTGCAGAACCATGGTCGAGTAGAGAAAGCGTTTAGAATATAAAACCTGCATGACCCTGCGCCCTTTCTTTTGCTATATTCTGTGTCTTTATTCGTTATTGGTCGGTGTACGTTCTTGTGAGCCGCCCTGGCGCACAAATGGCTTTGTGAATGCGAGTATGCAGATTATTCCATAATAATTGCTCGTCGTTGAAATTAGGCGAATGCGAATAGCATTCGTTCCAGCAACAACTTTCGAAAAATCTCTCGTAGAAAGTTTACGTAGGACTTGCTGGCGCATGTTGTTTTCTTTTGCCAACTAAATAAATGTCTGGGGAGCCAGAGCGTGTTTCTTTTTTATTCTGCACTGTAATGATTCCAGCTGAGAAAATCATGCCGAAAAGGAACATTTAGAACTCAACTAGAACGGATAACAGAAAGCCTGTCGGGGAACTGTACAGACCAATAGTGCGCTTCATTATAGCAAAACTGCGGTACTCTGCCCCATCACGACCTCTCCGCTTTCTGCGTGCCAGCTAATCGGCGCCCGCACGTGCATCCAGCAAGTGCGACACATGCGAGCTGCCGTGGTAGAGACGACGGTAATATGATTCTGTTATGCCAAAACACTGATCGTGCGTTGAGACTTCTTGGCAAAGCCTCGGTTGTAACACGAATATTGTAATCAAACGTCAGACACTTGAAGTCGCTGCTACCACGCAAAACGTTACAGCGCTGGATTCATCTCGCGTCACTTCACTTTCTTCCTGTCCTTTCTTTTCCCTTCGCCCAAGGCTAAGTAGCAGCACAGTAGTTCAGGTCTACCTATCGACCTTTCCTCTTATGATAAATATCTTGCCCCCGCACACCTCCCCACGAAGATCACATGGTTGTAGAGGACTCGCCTGTTAAGGGCGTAGCTGTAGGCGAACGCCTCGTCCCAGTATCCGTGGGCGAGGCGCATCGTCTCGTGGTAGACGTCAGTGGCCATGTGTCGTGAGTTTCGTAGCCGGTCTCTGGTCCAGGATTCCAGCGCCGACACAATCCCCGAATGGGAAATACTCGGGCTCAGCGAGTAGATTCGACGAAGCGCACTTCGTGAGGAGTAGCTGCCGTCCGGCCACAGGTGCACCCTCACCTGCCGGGTGCGAGAAATTACTCAAACGTAAGCCACCACTCTTCTTTAAGGCGAAAGCCTTAAAAAAGAGTCGTGGCTCATCAGTGAGTCGATTGAGCGAAAACACGTCGGCGACACGAAAGGTACAAAAAGGCTCCGGACCCTCGACCTTTGGTGGGGCTCGAACCCACGACCTTTGGTGTGATCGAATTAAGGCTACGAACTTTGGTAGGAGTCGAACTAACACCATTTGTGGGAGTCGAACCCACAATATTTGGTGTTAATGAAGGCGAAGTTAATTAAGGAACCGTTAATTATTATAGAGATAAAGCACTCGAACTTTGGTGGGAGTCGAACCCGCATCTTTGGTGGTAATTAAGGCGAAGATCATTAAGGCATTGTTCATTAAGTTATAGTTATTAGGGCACTCGAACCCACGACATTGGGTGGGAGCCGAACCCTCGACCGTTGGAATCAAGACATATTACTAAGCGAAGTACACATAGCGAATTAAGGGCATAACTAAGCGAATTAAGAGGATGAGTAAGCAGATGACGAGTGCGCCTTCAATGCTTCGGAAGTTGGGCTTTCGCCTTCAAGTCGTCTTCGGGATATAACATAAAAGATCCTGTGAGATTTTTTTTTTTTTTTGTGGTGGCAGTTGAATGGACAAGCTGTCGTATATGAGGTAATACAGTGCCCATGCACGCTCGTCCGGGGCGACAAGCGCGTGTCCGTGCTTCTCTAAAAAAATGTCGCTATTTCGCCAAAGGCGAAGCGTCGATTGCGATAGCAAATTAGTAGACAACTATACAACCTAAGGCCTGTATTCACAAAGGGAACTTTAAAAAATATTAAATTATGGGGTTTTACGTGCCAAAACCACGATCTGATTATGAGGCACGCCGTAGAGGCACTCCGGAAAATTTCGACCACCTGGGGTTTTTTAACGTGCACCTAAATCTAAGTACACGGGTGTTTTCTCATTTCACTCCCGTCGAAATGCGGCCGCCGTGGCCGGGATTAGATCCCGCGACCTCGTGCTTAGAAGCTCAACACCATAGCCACTAAGTAAGCATGGCGGGTACAAACGGAACTTACCCTTAACTTATGACTTAAGTAGCCGGTCAATGCTTAACGCGTTCCATGGACAAATCTTGTACTTAACGTAAACTTTAATCGACACTTGAGTGCCGGAACATAAAGTACAGCCATTGGCAATCTTAAGTGCGACTTTCGCTACTCTCGCCTAGTAAGCAAGATGGCCGACTGCTACGGCAGCCTCGCGGAATTTGCCAATTTCGCCGGACGTATGTACGATATTACAGAGGATGCGGCATACCGATACGCGCCACCACTATGGCCGCGGCTTAGGGATCGACTGAATCCCATGGAACTATACAACGACGCGAAATTCTCGTGGCGGTACCGGGTATGTACCGGTATGTCATCGCGGTATGCCGTGGCGGTACCAGCACTTTTTTAAGTTGGACCCACGTCCACGGCGTCACGATATGGCGGGAGTTAAACTCTTCCTCTATTTTTTCCACGACTCCCGTTTTCGACTGACGGATACAGCGTCCGTTCTCTTGTTCTCGACCACACTGCGATGGCGCGAAACGAGCTCCAGGAGCACGGCGCGTTCTGCGGAAAAACTTTTCTTCTTTGCAACCCGCGCGGAAGATGGAAGACACACAGCACACACACTCTCTCTCTCTACGCACAAACACCGCACGTTTTCAGCAACAAAACCAAAAAAAATCGGCACGGTGACACACACAAACGCAGTGGCTGCGAGAACCAATGTGAACTTGTGACCAGACGAGTTTGAGCAAAGCGCTAAAACCAAATTGTTCTCTGTATTTTACTCAGCAGAATGCGCGTGCAAGCACTGCAACATTTATATCCGCATTATTCTGCTGCTAAAAATAATTTTTTTACGATTGAACCAATCGTACACGTAAATTATTTACATATATCCTCGACACCAGACGACATACTTGAACCGAAAAGTGTTACTTTTGAAAGTGATACTTAAGTGTCGTTTTTGAAGCACTCTCTTAAAACTTTCCTAACACTTGTACTTTTCCCGCACTTATTGACGCCCTACTTAAGTTCCGTTTGTGAATACGGACCTAAGGATAGTAGGTTTAGCGGCCGTACGAACTTGTAAAGATTCACTTAGTAACCAAATTAACAAGCACGGTGTGACACGCGCACATGTAAACATGAACACATATCGCTCAATGATCGCGGAAACTCGTCAAAACGCAGGAGTAAGGAAGCGCGGCAGCAGCAGCGAGCAAATCGATCTTCGTGGCCTCTCTCGTTTCAACGCGAACTAAACGTCGAAAGCACAGCGCATACGAAGCTACCGGCTCTAGATGCACTGTGTCCACATCGCAGATCGCTTTGAAGATGACCGCGCGGGCGCGCACTTTTCCACGACGCAGATCGCTTTCAAGACAGGGCGCCCGCGCGCCCGCGCCGTAGGCAGCCGCCGCCGGGGTAGAACGCTCCCTCGATCGCCTCCCCTCCGTGACTCGCACGCGACAGAAGCACGCTCCCGCCTCACCTTTATCCCTCGCGCACGCGAGATTGAGCCGCGATCGTCGGCTGACCCTCGCAAGTCCTCACTCGCACATACAGCGTACGGCGCGCGGCGACGATGGTACCGTGTTTGGACTTTATACGGAAACTCACGGCGATGACCCCTACGACGGCGACGGCAGAAATGCGCTTGGAGTGTCCATATATTTGAATAAAAAAACTGGCAGCCCTTCCACTGGGGTGTAGATGGAAGAGCAGCGAAGCTGTACTATGGTGGGGATAATGTATTTCCAATTATGACGTGATTGTGTAATTGGTTATTTAAACTATTAAGGAATGAGAAATGTATGTGATCCGGTGGTTTTCATTTATTTAGTGACCACAGGGACCTTGGCCTTATGGTCGCTACGGTACACCGTCATAGGGCGTACGGCCAAGGTTGGCACGTTCTTTGCAAACAACCCGCCGTGGTTGCTCAGTGGCTATGGTGTTGGGCTGCTGAGCACGAGGTCGCGGGATCGAATCCCGGCCACGGCGGCCGCATTTCGATGGGGGCGAAATGCGAAAACACCCGTGTACTTAGATTTAGGTGCACGTTAAAGAATCCCAGGTGGTCAAAATTTCCGGAGTCCCCCACTACGGCGTGCCTCGTAATCAGAACTGGTTTTGGCACGTAAAACCCCATAATTTAATGTTTTTAGTTCTTTACAAACACATCACCAACACCGCGCGCGTTCGGTGCGAACGCGGGCGCCGTCGCCGTCGACAACAGTTCAGCGCGTTGCGAAGCATCAATTGCGATAGCAAATTAGTAGCGAGCTATGCGGAGCAAGGATAGTAGTTTTATCGGATGTATAAACTTGGACACAATCACTTACTAACTGAATTAACAGGGATGGTGTCAGCGCGCACACGCAAACATGAATAGATCACACTCGATGATCGCACGCAACCACTGTCAAAACGCTGGCGTGAGCAAGCGCGTGAACAGCAGCGAGCGAAGGTTCATGCGGTCTATCGCTTCAACGGAAACTGACCGGCGTAAGCACAGCGCATACAAAGGTAGGAGCCGTGCTGCAGATCGCTTTCAAGATAAGCGCGCGCGACCGCCCGCGGCCGCTCAAAGTACAAGTGCGCTGTTGCTGGCAGAGTAGAAGCCGCACCCCCTCCCTCCCGCGCCGCAGTCCCGCTCGCCTCCTTTTGCGCGTGAGATTGAGTCACCAGTTCCCTTTGCGCCCGGTCGCGAAATACGCAGTTGGTGCCGCAGCACAACGTCGCCGCCTCCCTCCCTCCCGTCCCCCCCCCCCACAGCCTTTCGCGCGACGGAAGACGTCGCCGTTGTTCTCCGCCGTGCGTTTGCTCTCTGCTCTCCCGTCGCCCGCGTCCACTCACATACAACAGCATACGGCGCGCGGCGACGATGTTATCGGCCTTGGACTTTATACAGAACCTCACGGCGTCGCCGACGGCAGAAATCAGCATGGAGTGTCTATATAATTGCTCTCGCAATAAAATTCACCAGCGCGCGCAAGGCGACTGCTAACATAACACTGTTGGTAGTAGCCGTAGCCCTCCCTCCACTTTTTTGCACAGTTTGGCCCGCGTTTCCTCGTGCCAACCGTGGAAGGCAGATCACTGCGCTGACTCCACCGGCGAGGCAATTGAACGTAACGTTGACGGTGCGTCCACCTCGCTTCGTAGGTGTTACAGCAACCCACTCCGTGTTTCTAAAGCCCATCTAACCCTCGGGGCGCCACCAGCGCATCCGTCGTCGAGCGGGACAGCACCCCAACGACGGCACAAACGGCGTTTTTGAACCTCGAGCGCACGTGGACCGCATTTATTGGAACAAAGGCGCACCTTTTTTTTCGTCTTTCTTTCGAAAATGTTGCCGAAATTGAGCCGTCGACCTGTATTCGCGACCAAAGAATCTCGACATACAATCGTGAACAAAGCTAGGAAAAGCAACAAGTTAATGGAATGTCTTTGTTGGGCCGGCCCTAGAGCCAGTTTACAGAATATCCAAACTGGCTTTAAGAAATACTGCACATCCAGCACAATCGATGGCACTGACATCATCTCGGGCGGCCTGCGAAGCATCCGACGAGAAAAAAAAATTAAATTATGGGGTTTTACGTGCCAAAACCAGTTCTGATTATGAGGCACGCCGTAGTGGGGGACTCCGGAAATTTAGACCACCTGGGGTTCTTTAACGTGCACCTAAATCTAAGCACACGGGTGTTTTCGCATTTCGCCCCCATCAAGCATCCGACGAGGACGACTTCTCTGGCACTTCCGACGAAGGTGCTGCTTGTGGCATCAAATAGCGAGATTTAGTAGTCGGGCTTACGGTAAATACAGGTGTGTCATATGTTCAAAGTTCTTGTTTTTCTTAAAAGATATAGCACAACCTATATTCGAATTAGTATATTTCATTTCTCGGCAAGTTCAATATATAAGGGTCGATTCGTAATAGTGTTCGACTTATCTTCCAGTAAATACGGTAATTGATATCACAATGAAACAAATGTTATGACGTTAAGGTCACTGCTGATGATAGCGGTTCACTGTCCTATGCTTCTGAGTGGGCTAATATGAACGCCGTAATGAATCGCTAAGGATGAATTTTTACCAACCTTAATTCTTTGCTGCGCACCTAAATATATTTTCCATTTCTCCCAATTGCAATGAGATCTAACAGCGGCTTGGAAACGAACCTACGATGCCCTGGTGAATAGGAAAACCCCATTTTCACTAAACCACAGCGGCGAGTGCACTTATCATATTGGCGTACCTGCTGGACCCTGTTTGCAGCCAGTTCCCCAATGGTCGGGTCCATGTCACAAATATGCCGTGCTCTCTTGGCGACAATTTCCTTCACGCCGCTAAGAATGTGCTCGACTTCCGATCGGTGGGTGGCGGACACGGCCAGAGCCAAGTGGTTCTCCGTGACCAGTATCTTATTGGCGTCTTCGGTGAGCTGCTCGCAGAACAGCGGTAGCAGCTTCTGGGTCGTCGCTGTATCACCGTACTTGTGGTTAAAGAACTGCGAATCGGCCAGTCCTGCGTGGTCCTGTGTAGCGCCAGTGATTGCGCATTTCACATGCTAACCTCAGTTACTATGGGGCGAACACTTATCGCAACCATAGAAATGACAGCCAAAACACAATTGGAGCGCTCCATAGTACAAAGCATTGTTGTTTGGCAGTAGCAGGGCACCCACGGATTATGGCAATTTCCTGAAGTCAAACGTACACCGCAGGTTGTGAAAAGAAATAGTTTTATGTGAAAATGCTTGTTGGAGATGATGATTATATACAATTTTGAAATTTTACGTAGAGTATGCATAATTATACATATGTGCGTACCTTGACATAATTACTCAATATTCATTGTTTCCCTGTTTGAGACTTCGACCAAGTCTTCGCCGTTGAGACATGGCTTCACTGGTCGATTCGCCGGTTAAGGCGAAGAAAGCCCCATGTGCGTCATTGCGGATGCACTTGCAGAAGAACCCAGGTACGCCATGTCTAGATATCGAGAACGGAAGTATCTAGCGATAAGTGATTGTAGATAGTTTCGTCGGCGCGCTACTGGGTCTGAACATCACAGTAAGTGCTACCTGGGCGTTTAGTAACAGCTGCGCGCTCCATATGCAGTCCTAGGTCACTGTTTGAGACGCTGTGTTAAATTGCGTTGCCTTCGGGATGGGCCCATGAACACGGTCAGATATCCGACAGGAAAAGCATGTCTACATTCGAAAGGAATGCTGCGCATTAAAATTCAATTTCACTTTCACTTTCACTTTATTTCCTTAAAGACCCCTGTTCGGGGTATTACATAAGGGGTGGGTTACAAAATATGAGATACAAAGAGTAAAAAAAAATGTTACAAGGCATAATGCGAGGCAATTTCTTCTATAAAGGCAGATGAGCAGGGTATAGAAACTATGTTGTGCGCAAGGCCGTTCCAGTCTTTGGCTGTTCGAGGAAAAAAAGAAGATGCAAAAGTGATAGTACGCGCACGTGGACGAGCTACGTTTAAGGAATGTCCTATGCGATGCGTGACGGTGGCAAGATATATGGTGCACGATTGAGTACGCTGTGGTAGAATTTGTGAAATAATGATAAGCTAGCAATTAAACGGCGGTGGGAAAGGGTTTGTATGCCCGATTGCGCTTTTAACGAAGTTACACTGACATCGTATGAAAAGGCGGAGTGAATGAACCGGATGGCCCGATTCTGAAGTGCCTCAAGAGCGGTGATGAGGAAAGTCTGGCGAGGGCTCCAAATGGCTGATGCGTACTCCAGTTTGGGCCGTATTAGTGTTTTATAAGCTAATAATTTCACATGCTGCGGTGCGTTTTTTAAGTGACGTCGTAGGAACCCAAGTGATTTGTTAGCTGAAGAGATAACGTTAGTCACATGCAGACACCAGTCCAGATCATTTGAGACGGTAACACCCAGGGTACTTATAATTCTTTACAAACTCAATTTGTTCGTTAGTGATTTCGTATTGAAATACCAAAGGGTTAGAACGGCGAGAAAACGACATTTACCCGATACTTGCAATGGCCGTAAGCGGGGAAGCCGCGCGACGTGATCCCGCGGCTTGCTGGCGCTGTATACTGACGTTTTACTGCGACAGCTGTTATAGAAACTCTAAACTGCACTTGCCTTGTCTGTATAGGCGCAAGCTTCGTCTCGTCGTGTTTTTCGCGCGCTTTATTAGTCTCAAAAAGGTCGTACCAAGGAGCCCTAGCATTCACACTCTTGTACCTTTGTCATTTCCGTTATGCTCACGACAACGGCCATTATTTGGTCAATTAAGCATTGGTAAAGTTCTTCGACGGCAACCACTCTTCGCCGCATTGCAATTATGGTGCGCGGATGCGCGTCGACCATGCTATCGGGCTCGTCCAGCAGGTTTGCAATCTAACCCTCGTATGCACTTTCGGACTCCCGAAAGTGCAACGGCTGGCCGGCAGGGTTCTATGTAGTTGACCCGGGTCCCGAGGAAAACTGTTTTGCAGCTCTGGAAGGTCGTTCAAGACAACCCGTCCCCGCCAGCTGAGCGCTTCCAGGCGGGGAGGCAATGCCGGAGGCAGGTCCACCATCGGAGAATAGAGCCCTTGAAGAGTCCCCAATGGCCGAACCTGGCGCCACTTGCACGGGCCTTATGATTGGATTAACCTGCACGGCCCTACGATTGGATGAAAATGACGACACCTGAATGGAATGGGCGATTGGCTGTAAATGATGTGACCCCGACAGAATGGAGCGGTTATAAGACAGAGAAAGGTCGAGAAGGACGTTCTTCTTGCCTCAGGCCGCAGCGTCCGATTTGCTGCCGGCCGTCGATGACTTTATTACTGTGCTTTGCATTGTTCTAATCATGTAAATAATGTAAATAAACATGCAGTTCTCTAAGTCCTCCTCAACGTCGGCCAACTGCCGCACTCAACGGCAAGATCTAATATGACCATGAAACGAACTCTGAGGATGCCGCAAGTGTCGAGATATGAGTTGCCAAACTGTACGCCCAAATGAATTGGTTTCCAAATAATTATGTCCGTCAGTGCCTAAAAGTGCGTCTTGTAAAAAGTTAAGCGGAACAACACTGCATTTTACCGCAAGTTTACCGCAATCTTAAAACTAGTGCTATTCCCAAATTCGTTCCAAATACAAGCTCCGTCCCAACTGACCGGCTTCAATTCGTTAATTTCAATATGTGCTCTCCGATGGATTGTTAAAGTTTGATCACAGCAATTTAGCTAGTTATTCAGCCATGCCTTTTGATTTTTTGCGTAAATAATGTGCGCTTCTTCGGGCAATTCAATTCAAAGATTAGAAGTGCGGTATCTGTCAGAGGAGACTGTGAAAATTGCCAGATATTTTTATATCCCTGCTATCCCTGTTATACCTCTGATTTTCATATTAAAGAATTCGTGACGCATGCGTCTGCAAGGTTTCGGTTTAGGTGTCGTACAAGCACTGTATATATCTGCTTAGCACGTGTGCTCACCTACATAATCTGGTCTTCTAAGTTTTTCTCTCTTTTTTTGCCTTTGTGGTGTAGTTTTACCTTGCAACCTTTTGTTTAATTTTTGCTTTCTTCGAACTCTAATGTCTTGGTAACCTTCGTATTTGTATCTGACTCCGTACTCCTTGATTTCTATGTGTTGCTATCGCTTATATGCAATCTTTTCAATAAAATATTCAAATGATAATCGGCGCTCATCCTGCGCATCTCGTGTACGCCTTCGTCCTTTCGCGCTGCAACAAAATTATGTTAGCGCACCAACTCGCCCAACTTTCGATCCTATTGTAATAGGATCCACCCGATCTGTTTCATGCCGCGGATGGAGAATCTCTTATTTCCAGCTTAGCTGCTGCACATTTTGATACACTTTGGTCATAGCGTACAAAACACTTTGATGTTGACAGCTTCGTGCGTTTAACTTCACATTGGTCAAATTTGGTACAATGTGTGACCACATCGTAGCACCTAATTTTTCACATCATCCAATCTAGCGCCCTCCTATCTGTTCATAATTGTTCCGATACTTATACCGTTGAGGTGTGCAAGCTTTATTTCAAGCTGGAATATCTAAGAACCACCAGCACATACATTCAAGTGGCCTACCAAATTACTTTCCGTACTTCCTTTGCAATGCAATAGCTATGACTGACTGTTGATAACATGTCCATTCACAATTCCAAGAAATAAAATATCGCCATGTATCTTCTGTCCCTCTGCATTTGAGCATTTGTGCCAATGTCGAGTGTATTCTTTTATTACAGTGAAGTTGTATACCTCTACCAGGCCAAGGAAATTTTCGTTCGCAGCGTGCGCCGCGAACGCGCGAAGGCGTTCTGCCTCACGCTGGCGCGTTACTCGCCGGACCGAAGCGAGATTCGCCCGTCGACGTCGTTGCCTTTCTGCGCCGCTTAGCGCGGCAGTTTTGCTAGTTGGTGCCATCGCAAGCGAAGCAGTAGGCGGCGTGTAAGCACTGCTGAAGCATGTTGAAGCTGCACTCCGTAGGCGATGAGGCATCACAGGCTAATCCGACGCGAAAGACAAAGCATGTGTAGAAACTGCGTCGTCACCTCAGCACCTCACAGGAAGGCCTACACCGCCTACAACCAGGCTAACCGCTTTGGAGCCTCGGCGCCTCCGCTGCTCTTAGACTACCGAAGCGCTTACTGTCGGCGCTCGTTAGTGTCATGATGTAGTACTTCACCGCTCCTAGACGTCGGCGCCATCCCTGTCAAGAAAGCATATTTTACGCGCTCGCGCCGAACATCACATTCGTTACAGAAATTGATCGTGAACCATGGCACAAAACACTTTCATGTTAAAAAATTGTCGATCATACATTGCCCACCAAGCTTGTACGCCGAGCGAGACGTCGGGCAAGGCCTGGGACGTCACAGGGGGAGTGAACGGGTCTTAACTTCTAGGTGGCTGCAGCCTGGGCAGCCTCCATATAAACTCAGAAATTTCGGGGTGGCTACGTGCTCGGTGTGCCACCCACTGGCTATGCCATTGGTACACCTACCGGACTTCTTCAAAACAAGGTCTGCGCTCGAAGCATATTCCTTTTCTCTTACCAGGTCCTTTTTTATATATATTATTTGTTGAAAACGTAGCCTTGTGCATAGAGCACAAATACGCTTTTCCAGATGGATTACTTTAGTGGTGAAGAGTGTTTGCGCATGGAATGACGATAAGCATAACTGACAAATATATTGCTCTCGCCCCTCCAATTCTCGCCGTGCTGGAGATTGGCAAAATGTACCCCGGTCATTTCATTCAACGACATTGATGCAGAAAGTGAACATTTACTTGCTTCTTACGTGGCCGCCTCGAAGTTCGCGTGCCGCATGCTCGGACGCCTTCAGGTTCTGGTTAGATCTCGGCAAACTTTGTTGAATATATACCTATAAGGCATTCCTGTCCTTCAGCCAAACAGACGCCGTAAGAGCTGCTGCACAACATATTTCCCACCAGATTTCATAAAACTACGTCTTTCAGTCTATTTGACGTTTTTGTGTGGGTTTTATGTCAATAGTGTGAGAATTTGCCCTGCTCTCTTGCATGAGTGTAAAACATGAGTGCAAAACATGAGTGACCTTTTTGTACGACCTGATCTTTAGAGCAAGTATACAAGCAATAACGTGGTAATCTGAAATGACGTAGAGAAAGAGAAGTAGAAATGCAAGTAGCTTCAAGAAAGCGAATAATAGGCTTAAGAACTATAAATCAAAAAGTAGCAGTGCTCACCTGAAGAAACCACCAACCCAAGTGAGAGAGGAGGAAGCGCTTGTCGCAGTTCTTAGCCGCCATCGCGCGGCCCACGGCTCGCATCAAGTGACTGTTTGCGACAATGATGCTATCATCGAGACTAAACGGAGGCTTTGGCTTCAGGTAGCGGTTAATGACTGCCAGCCACTGGTCGGGAGTCGTACATGGTAGAATATTGAAGTGCCTTAAAGCGTAGGTTTGGGGATGGCGCCTTCCCGGTATTCGACGAGAGGCAACGATGTCTGCAGCCAGCTTTCGCGTGAA
This sequence comes from Dermacentor silvarum, assembly GCF_013339745.2. Classification (NCBI taxonomy): domain Eukaryota; kingdom Metazoa; phylum Arthropoda; class Arachnida; order Ixodida; family Ixodidae; genus Dermacentor; species Dermacentor silvarum. The sequence continues at coordinate 198,569,063 of NC_051157.2, read as the reverse complement.
ATGGAAGATATCTTGCAGCTCGTCCCAACCGTCGCTCTTGTCGCGGTCAATGCTTTCTACGAGACTTGGTTGCTCTCGATCGCTTTCGCTTTGAATTACTTTCCGACTCGTGTTGCTTTCAACTCTTTCGCTGACCCCACGTCCCGCTCTTCCATTCCGTATGTCATCACCTGGATTACTGCCGACAAATTCGTCCCTTACATTTTCAGTGCTGCAGCAACCGGTACTATCAGATGCCACCGAAGCGACGAGGCCGCTGAAGGTTTTGAAGAACGGCTCCATGTACGCACGAGCCTTGTCCGGGCTGAGTTCCCGGTACAGCACGTCCCAGAAGCTGCTGTACGCGCTCGCTTCGATGATAACAGCTCGTTGGTCGCCGTGGACGTTGGTGGCGTTATCAACCAGCTTGATATGGAACCAGAGCGGTATTAGATAGTTTACTGTCATATTGAAGAGGGCGTCTAGGGGATCACCGTTCTTTGTCAGATGCTTTACGGGTGGCCATAATATTCCCATGTCGGCCATGAAATGCACTAGCTGTTGGAGAGCCCGTGCTGTGTGACTTGCGTTGGAGGAGATCCCCGGTTTTGTGCACAGTGAGAATGAGTCGGCGACGTCCAACATGGGAGCGTAGTAGAGGCGACGATCACGCAGCTCTTCGGCGATCTTACTCTCCCATAGGTACCTAAAGGGGAGACAATATGCTGACTAGTTGTACGCATGATGTCAACGCGAACATCAGTGTGACAACAGAGAGCTTCAGCGTGTCCGGTATTCCAGTGTACTCAATGGCGTTTGCGTAATACTGGATTTTCGGAAGCTGGTAACGACATCATGTAACGCTTAGTCTAACAACAATGCCTCATGGACCCGTTGTCATGTTCCGTGAGTGGAAAAAAATAATTTAAAAGGGCAACGTGTTCATAATTGCACCGCTGCCGAAAACTTGTTTACTGCAATAATAGCTTTGTGTGTGGTCGTTCAGCTCTGCGCCCCCAGGTTGCACTACAAACTCGCGGCCCAGGCCACTCACGTTTATGCCTGCGGTAATCCGTAAATGCCCTTGCGTATACCAGAAAACTGGACACGCACGAATCTCTATTTCCTATTCACAACGCTGAAAACATGACGCCAATTCTTCCTATGTCGTTTGCCTCCCAAAAGGAGCGGCTATGAAATTTCTTGTTACATGTAGCCCCCCTTCACTGGATTCTTTTTCACGCGTTGGAGATCAACTAAGTGACAGAACCCATGAACAGCATAAAAGCATGATGGCACGATGGTTGACAGATGGCCGAACGATTCATTTACAAGCCTGCATCATAAGTATATTTAGTAAAAAATCCATGTTGGACATTCATATTTAGTTAAATGTGTAAGGTAATGCAGGGGCTTTTCTCTAGTAGACACGAAAGCCAAAGAAATGAAGCGGCCATCAACATATCTGAATCAAATGGCAGAGAGCATTTTCTGCTGTAGACCCCGTACCGTCATATACATGCCCGTTCCGTCATATGAAGCTACGAGGGTCTGCAATGCACTATGCCCACGGTTGAGTGTGTTACCACGACTGAGCTGGAAATGAGCAGCAACTGAGCAGAGACCTCGATGACACTATACCGTTCACCGTCACCAGGACCTTTGACCTCTAAACCGACCGCACTACAGCCCTATGCACCGGTGCGTTTGCATGTACCCGAACAATTGAAGACAGCAAGAGAACTAGGTGCGGTTGCGGTTTGTAAAAGTGCTGAACATCCTCCGCGCCGCGATGACGCACCAAACGGAATGACGTCATCCCGACGGAAACATGACCCAAAGAAAACGAAGCTCGACGACCGCAAGCCAACGCGACGTAGCTGCCACGGTTAAACGCGATCGAGCCGTGACCCGACCCAGGAAGCCAACTGCAACGCAGGACTAAAGAGCTACCAACGTCGAAGTGGAAGTTTCCATCAACGTCTAAAAGGTTTTCGCTCTAGCCAACACAGAAGTCGGCTACGCAATCAGCGGACACTTCATCGGCCAGTGAAAGAAAATAAAGCTCTACGGTGCGATTCCAACTGTCCTTGTTTAAGGCAACATGGTCCGAATTGTGTGGCACCGTCCGATGTTGTAGGGGGCTGGCGCAGGACCCTGTCGATTCGACTTCATTATTTAATAACGTCTTTTTTTGTTGGTAATCGCGGTGGGCAGCCTGAACTTTCGCGAGAAAAACGGGCCTCCTGCAAGTGCTGCAGCCTTAAATGTTCAGAAATGCCTTCTTTTATAACTACGCCAGTGGCGTGTCCCCACCATGTGAAATCAAGTTTGAACCACAATCAATATAACATTTCTGAGATTTCCCAATGCTCAGCCAATTCACTACAATTGTCAGCATCACAGAACAATCGAATTCTTTGTTGCCGTTGATGTTCAGGCAATTCTCGGCAGATGCCCAGATCAAAGCTTGTAAATAGGGGCCTCGTTCTTCAGGTTCACACAGACTTCCAAGGCTAGGCTTTTTTGGATCATGGATTAAACTGCTAAGTTTGAGGATTACGTGACGCTGCCACGTTCGCTGAACCCTATTCAAGGCTACATTACCGAGGATTAGTTCGAAGGCCTCTTGGAGAGTAAATTTATTAAAGGCGCACACGCGAGAAACTTGTCGGCGTATCAGTGCTCATGATGCGCCGTGACATAGTAAGGAAATGCCCACAAAGTACTTGAAGCACAGCTTTGGCGCTCTGTGGCTGACATATGGTATGAAACTCGGTTACAAATGCCACAAAGTACATAATACGTCTTTCAGATTTCAAAGGCGGGAGTGCACATGCGCGCTGAGCCATCTCGGAGAAAAGACGTGAATGTATCACGCTAACGCGCAGCACGTCAGAATATCTTTGTAAATATCCAAAGATATTCTTACAATCGAACTTTTGCAAGACATGGTCACGGGTCAGAAAGACATGGTCACGGGTGCGCAAGATGAAACGACGAACAAACGAAACAAATTTGTCAGAGGCCGAAACGAAAAAAAAAAAAAAAAACGCGCGTCAAAAGGTATAGTGTATCATAAACTAAGGACACTCTTAGTTACTGTTAAAGAATACGCAATAATCTTTAAAAGTTATATCACCAAGAGGGTACTGCTGATCTGCAAGCCGATCTCCGAGCAGAAGACGCTTCGGAATTTTTAACCGCCATCATGGCCAAGTTCTAGCATCACTGCTCCAACCGAAAGTTGAAGCGTTGGTGGTAAGGAATGACACAGATCACTATGCACTGTGGAAAGATTTGCTTAACGGAACCTGACACGAGCAGGAACGAGAGCGGGGAATGAATTCGCCCATTCAAATCGGCGACCGTCACTTAGTTGTCACAAGTTGGGATTCCACCCAGTATTTCGAGAATTCATTTTGTTTTTGTCTCAAAAACCTTTATATTACAATGACCCAGTCCTAAACTAATGCGTATAAATAATAAGAACTCGTGTTCTCGATTTCAAACAACAACACAAGAAACAGGTAGTCAAAGTTGGCAAGAAATGACAAGGAATCCTTGTCAGCTTTGATTGCTGGGAATTGTGCTGTGGGCTTTTTCTAGTGTTATTATTCACTATCCTAGGTGCCCTAGAGGGCTTCGCATAGGGAGGATTTGTGATAATATTCAAAAACAGGCGCAGTGGTATCGCTTACAACCAATAGCGAATCCCCATGTAAATATGCGAAAACCCCCGCAAAACCCGAACTGCACAAAATTAAAAGCAGGGTTATTCGCTAGATATCTAGACATAAGCACTAAAGTAAGCACAAGTAGGAACATGACGACAGGAGGACATCTATCTGTGTGTGATGCCTGTCATAATAAGCAATCTGTAGCGGGCCAGTGAATACGCTGCTCGTTGGAACTGCTCACCTCACGTCAAAGAGGAGGCGCCATTTGAGGGCGCTACTTCGCTCGTACCGCCACCTGGAACAGACGAACGCCTCAAAGTCGTCGCACGGGTTCGCGCTGGCGTTGAGCGTCTCCGAGAGCATGACCGCGTACTCGTAGTACTCCGGGGGCCGCTCAAGGGCCTCCAAAGGCGCCACTACGCTCTCGTCGTCACCGCTCATCCAGATGGTCAGGTAGGAGACGACGATGACGACCAGACCGACGCAAATGATGATGGCAAAAGCGACCCAAAAACGCGAGGACGACGACCTTTTCGCGTTGGCAGCAGGAGTCCCACTTCTGTCTCTCAAGTTAGCTTCGGATGCCAGCAGCTAATTCGGCGTTGAAAAAAAAGTCAGGCATAGAGTAATAAGAATTATGCTATACTAAAGGCTGCAGTAAAATTAGAACAATTACATATTGGTTTGAAGTTTTGCACTTGCAAACGCCAAACTAATTATTCGCAGGTGCTTTAACAATACAGGCAGTTTTAGTTTGCGTGAAATGCTTGACGAAAATTGGGAGTAGAACGCGATCCCTGACTGCTTCTCACGCTTCCCGGCAACTGCAGCTTATGTAACCGTAATGTTTACCTGCAAACGCTGGCGGCGAAGACTATGCCCAAAGACGAGCTTTCTAGTAATTTTTAACGCGAAAGCATTATATGCCTAATTACACGAAAATCCGGCGTTGCCGACGGCGCGAAGAATAACAGCACGTCAAAAATACTAGGATTGACGTAAAATTTGTCCGGCAAGTTTCTGTAAACAAAGTCAAGTAATGTATTAAAACGAAAATTTGGTACTTTTCAGTCTGGGTGGCCATCGAACCCGGGCCTCCGCGGTGCGAGACGAGCACGCTTCCCCGTCGCCACGGTGGCTTCTTTTTTTTCTTTATTGTCCGTCGCCACGGTGGCTCCACGTTTGCGGGTGACTACAGTTGTGCCTAGTGCATGCATCATTGCACACATCACGTCGCTGCCTCCCGCGCGTCACTTGCTCTTCGGATTTCATCGGTGCTGTGTCTACTAGGATGCACTCTCGACGCCAAATGATGTGTATAAATTAAGTGTGCCTAGCGCGTGCGTCATTGCACACGTCACGTCGCTGCCTCCCGCGCGTCACTTGCTCTTCGGATTTCATCGGTGCTGTGTCTACTAGGATGCACTCTCGACGCCAAATCATGTGTATAAATTAGGTGTGCCTAGTGCGTGCGTCATTGCACACGTCACGTCGCTGCCTCCCGCGCGTCACTTGCTCTTCGGATTTCATCGGTGCTGTGTCTACTGGGATGCACTCTCGACGCCAAATCATGTGTATAAATTATGTATGCCTAGCGCGTGCGTCATTGCACACGTCACGTCGCTGCCTCCCGCGCGTCACTTGCTCTTCGGATTTCATCGGTGCTGTGTCTACTGGGATGCACTCTCGACGCCAAATCGTGTGTATAAATTATGTGTGTCTAGCGCGTGCGTCATTGCACACGTCACGTCGCTGCCTCCCGCGCGTCACTTGCTCTTCGGATTTCATCGGTGCTGTGTCTACTGGGATGCACTCTCGACGCCAAATCATGTGTATAAATTAGGTGTGCCTAGCGCGTGCGTCATTGCACACGTCACGTCGCTGCCTCCCGCGCGTCACTTGCTCTTCGGATTTCATCGGTGCTGTGTCTACTGGGATGCACTCTCGACGCCAAATCATGTGTATAAATTATGTGTGCCTAGCGCGTGCGTCATTGCACACGTCACGTCGCTGCCTCCCGCGCGTCACTTGCTCTTCGGATTTCATCGGTGCTGTGTCTACTGGGATGCACTCTCGACGCCAAATCATGTGTATAAATTATGTGTGCCTAGCGTGTGCGTCATTGCACACGTCACGTCGCTGCCTCCCGCGCGTCACTTGCTCTTCGGATTTCATCGGTGCTGTGTCTACTGGGATGCACTCTCGACGCCAAATCATGTGTATAAATTAGGTGTGCCTAGCGCGTGCGTCATTGCACACGTCACGTCGCTGCCTCCCGCGCGTCACTTGCTCTTCGGATTTCATCGGTGCTGTGTCTACTGGGATGCACTCTCGACGCCAAATCATGTGTATAAATTATGTGTGCCTAGCGCGTGCGTCATTGCACACGTCACGTCGCTGCCTCCCGCGCGTCACTTGCTCTTCGGATTTCATCGGTGCTGTGTCTACTGGGATGCACTCTCGACGCCAAATCATGTGTATAAATTATGTGTGCCTAGCGTGTGCGTCATTGCACACGTCACGTCGCTGCCTCCCGCGCGTCACTTGCTCTTCGGATTTCATCGGTGCTGTGTCTACTGGGATGCACTCTCGACGCCAAATCATGTGTATAAATTATGTGTGCCTAGCGCGTGCGTCATTGCACACGTCACGTCGCTGCCTCCCGCGCGTCACTTGCTCTTCGGATTTCATCGGTGCTGTGTCTACTGGGATGCACTCTCGACGCCAAATCATGTGTATAAATTATGTGTGCCTAGCGCCTGCGTCATTGCACACGTCACGTCGCTGCCTCCCGCGCGTCACTTGCTCTTCGGATTTCATCGGTGCTGTGTCTACTGGGATGCACTCTCGACGCCAAATCATGTGTATAAATTAGGTGTGCCTAGCGCGTGCGTCATTGCACACGTCACGTCGCTGCCTCCCGCGCATCACTTGCTCTTCGGATTTCATCGGTGCTGTGTCTACTGGGATGCACTCTCGACGCCAAATCATGTGTATAAATTATGTGTGCCTAGCGCGTGCGTCATTGCACACATCACGTCGCTGCCTCCCACGCGTCACTTGCTCTTCGGATTTCATCGGTGCTGTGTCTACTAGGATGCACTCTCGACGCCAAATCATGTGTATAAATTAGGTGTGCCTAGCGCGTGCGTCATTGCACACATCACGTCGCTGCCTCCCACGCGTCACTTGCTCTTCGGATTTCATCGGTGCTGTGTCTACTGGGATGCACTCTCGACGCCAAATCATGTGTATAAATAAAGACAAAAAAGAAGATGCTTCTCCAAACGCGTTTCAATGAAGGAAATTTCTACAAGGTAAATGATGCACGCCCTACACTGTAAGCATTAAATTACCAAACTGAGGTCTGTCTCTACAAGCCTCCAATCTCAACGCTTATAGCTGCATGCATCGTTCAACAAAGCGTTCGCAATAAAATATTCGCTTGCGTCTTGCTTATTCAAGGCATGCGGTGCTTTTCCTTGTTCCTTAAATATTTGTTTCTATTTTTCCTGGTCGCCAAGGCACACGCACGTGATAGAAGGTGCAAAGTTTTCTGGGTATAAATATTCACGTCGGCCACAGCGCTCATCTGATGCAAAATAATGTGGGGAAAACTTGTCTGAAAGTCGTAAAAATAGTATGCTACTATACCGTGCGCCGAGGCCCGAAGGAAGGCTCAATCTTTATTTCGCATTCATTCATTTAGAAAAATGAACGCTGGGACAAGAACTAAAAGCTGCTTGTTTGCAGCTCGGACAAGGTTCTTGCCGCTATTCATGACAACGGGGACATAATGAAGTTTGTACACTTTAGTGTGTGCAGTGTACAATCAATGACAGAGTATAGGTGAAAATGTGTAAGGTGAAATGTGCAATCAGTGTTGCAAAGCGGTGTATTTAGTCAGTACAAATGGCATGTATGGATATAAAGTATATAAGAGACATACATCATTATTTTCATTTGCTGAAGGTAATAAATGTATCATATTACATTCCATTGACATACGAAAACACAGACAGAAAATATGGGTGTCTATAAATGTCTTGCAGGTTACATCCTATGTGCGAAAATGTTACACATGGTAAAAAAAGTTTTAAAATATTTTTGTTGAGGTAGAGATGTTTAATTTCATACAAGTACTAGTATTCTAGCTTGTATGTTATTGAAACGCAAGAACACTTAAGGAAGTAAGTAGTGACTTCCCATAGCCAAACGTACTTTATGAAAATAATTACTCAATTTGAATTAGAAAGTCTAGTATCATTTTCCTAGTAATGTCAGTTATCTCGACACCGTTTTCATGCAGTTTATTTATAAGGATGAGACGCGATTGTGATGGGTCGCTCGCTATAAGAATGAAGAAAGAACAACGGACGGCTGACTATAGAGCAGCTTCACAAGCAGTTTTGACAAGATATAGCTGCAAGAACGCTGGCCGACTTCCGTATTTTCTGCACTTTACTACGGTAACTAATGGCGTATTAACCGCAATGAACCAACTCGCGTTTTTTTTTTTTCTACCTGCGAAGCACAATCCGCTTTGACGCTACAGTTGCTGCAAGCGCGCTCTCACTTTCACAGACTGCATTCGAGACACCAATATAGTGCTCTACAGCGTTATAAACAAGGCTATGGTCACCCAGTGGATCGTTGTTTTACAATCTCAGCAATTAAAGCAGCCGGCGTCATGCCGCTGCGCAGACGGGATCGAGTCGCGGTGGCACTTTACGTCGGTGGCGCCCTCAGCGAAATGAGCGGCAGCAATTTGCAACTCTGCCGACGCCGCCTGCCTATTGTTGTCTCGGCGTCTTGACAGGCACAGAGTTTATCGAGGAGGCTATGGCCGATTCTAGCGTGAGGGCTTCCGAAGCCCGGGCGAAACGTCAGAGCGGCGGACCCCGAGTTGCGGGAGCGCAATGTTGAGGCCAAACGTCAGCGATGAGCCGCCGACCCCGAGTTGCGGGAGCGAGATGTTGAGGCCAAACGTTAGCGTCGGCTTGCCCTCCAGGAACCCGACAACAGTGGTGCACGCCTCGGCAACGCTAGCGCCAACTTCCCCGGTGCGACGGCCAGGTTTCAACGCTTCTCAACCGGAACTTCGAAGCCAGTTGCAGTGCGTGTGACCGGTTGTGGTTCGAGCACAACATGGTACTCGTCACTAAACTTCGTTCCGAGGTACACCGAAGAAACACACAAGCCCCGCTTACCCCAATTTTCCGGTAGGGAAAGGTTGGTCATTTTTTCGTGCTGCTCTACAATTTTTTATTGCGATAGCAATTATATGGACACTTCAACCGGATTTCTGCCGTCGCCGTCGCCGGCGCCGTGAGGTTCCGTATAAAGTCCAAGGGCGATAATATCGTCGCTGCGCGCCGTATGCCCGAGCGAAAGCGTGCGGGGGACGCGCGCTATCACGGAGAGCGAACGCACGGCGGAAAGCAAACACGACCGTCGCGCGAAAGGCCGTGGGTGTATGGGAGGGAGGGAGGCGGGGCGACGCTGTGCTCCGGCGCCAAAGGCCTATCTCGCAACCGGACGCAAGGAGAACTTGCCACTCAAATCTCCCACGCACAAGCAAGAAAGCGGGAAGGCAGCGCGGGAGGGAGCGGGGGGGGGGGGGGGCGCCGCTTCTACTCTGCCAACAACCGCGCTCGTACTTTGCCCAGCTGTGTCGCTCGCCCGCACCGTCTCTTATCTCCACACGGCTCTGACCTTTGTATGCGTTGTGCATTCGCCGCTCAGTTTCCGTTGAAGCGATAGACGACACGAACCTTCGCCCGCTGCGGCGGGTGCGCTTGCTGCCAGCGTTTTTACAGTCGTTGTCTGCGGTCATTCAGTGTGATCTATTCATGTTTGCTTGTTCGCGCTGACACCATGCTTGTTAATTCAGTTAGTAATAGTCGAGCCACATTTTCCAACGCACGCTACACATGCAATGCTGCACGGATCGTCATTGCAGCGCTACAGGTGTGTCCCTTCGCACGCGCTGCCCGCGGGAAGCGCTTCTCATCATAGTCATCAACACCACCGTTTTACACGCGCCTTGTCGTGGTCATCGAGTCTCTCTTCATGTCGGTCTACTTACGCCGCAGCACACCTGCTTATTTACTAAGCTCATGTTTACTACAATTTATATTGCTACCAAAGCCGCGCTCACCTTACTTCGTATGACATTGCTGTGTTGCTATCGCATTCATTGCTTCGCCTTTAGGGCGAAACTGTGACATTTTCGTTAACACTTTTCATCTAATTATATCTGAGAAGTTGATTGCTTAATTTAGGCTAATTATGTAATTAGGTGGAATTAAAAATTAATCTGAGTATCTCCAAGCGACGGCAAACATTACTGTTGCGACCCCTCGCGAACCGACTGTTGACTTACGTGTGCGCGATTAGTGTAAGGTACAGCAGATGCGCAGCCCGCCTGTATGCGTGTTGCGTGGAAATAAAGTGGGGAGACGTTTGCTGGGAACCAACGTGTTCGGCTATGCAGTTATTGCGTTCCGGCATCGGGTGCTACCTAAGCCTTGCAGCTCGCAACGTGATGTCAGAAGTGGAATGACGGTAACTGCAAGTTAAACTTCTGCAAGAAACTGCTTCACACATTTTCGCCAGTACCGCCACTACTCAAGCGCCCACTCCGTTGCACGCGTTTATATCTTCACGGCCCGGCGTCTCCGAGCTTCCACAATGGCTGACGAGAGCGAGACAGCCATCAGCCTACCGCTTCCTCCGAGCTTCAATTTCGAGAATCCCAGTGAGTGGCCGCAATGGATTCTTCAATTCGAAGACTACAGTTTCGTTTCCAGACTTCACCGAGGCGTATTTTGTACATCCGCCCAACGAAGTGTATGAAAGCGTTAAGTTTCACCGCCGAACTCAAGAAGAAGGCGAAACACTCGACAGCTTCGTCACTGCTCTGCGTGAACTTGTAAACAAGTGCAATGACGAATCAAAGGACGTTAAGGATTGCTTAGTGCATGACTGTTTCGTAGTCGGACTCAGCGATTCTGCGCTTTCCGATAAGCTGTGCCGTAGCACCAAACTAACGCTTGAAGACGCAGTCCTGCAAGCTCGTATTCACGAGGATGCACTCAAGGCGCGTGTCGTGGCGTTCAAAGGTGCTGGTCAGTATTCTCCGGATCCGCGATGCACAGAACGTAGCGCACCACTGTCCGAAGCAATGTTCGGGCAGCGTCGACAGCCTCAACCACGTACATCGAAAAAGGATGTGAACAATAAACCTCCAAAGTCACCCCAAGCAAGAACAAGTTGCCGATACTGTGGTCGTTCACCGCATCCGAGACCTGAATGACCTGCTCGTCAAGCGAAGTGTCACTACTGAAACGTAGAAGGATACTTTGAGAGCGTGTCTGAAAAGAAACGGAACGTCAACACCGTCAATCTGAACCCCGTCTCGTCGAACAGAAACACCGACACAGCGAAGTTGGTTCGCGTGGTGGTGAACGGTCATGGGGGACTTTTCAAGGTGGACACAGGTGCAGCCGTCACGGTCGTCTCCCGGGAGTTTCCTGGCGTTCCTAAGAAACTGCGAAAGCCTGATCAAGTTCTCACAGGACCCGGCAACACACGTCTAGACGTTATGGATGTGTTCCAGGCAACTCTTGAGTGGAAAGAAAAGTCTACAGTGCAGCCTATCTACGTCTAGAGACGTCAGCAGCCTCCTTTATTAGGCTTTCCAGCCATCACGGCACTCAGAATCGCCACGTTCGTTGACCCCGTCACCGTGGAGAAGCCTGCTTTTCTGCCAGGCGACATCTTCGAAGGCCTTGTTGAACTCTAAGAGGCATACGCCATCAAGCTGCGCCCAGCTAGATGTGCAACCAGAAATACCGCTGCCTCTTCATGACGCAGTAAAGAAGGAGTTTCAGAAAATAGAATCGGAAGGTGTGATTCGCCGTATAGACTCTCCGACTGAATGGTGCTCTGGCATCGTCGTTGTTCCGAAGACGTCAGGGGGCTACCGAATTTGCGTGGACCTGACAAAACTGAACCAGTCCGCGCTTCCCGAACGACATGCGCTTCCATCAGTGGAAAGCATCTAGGAGAGCATCAGCCAAAGTAAAGTGTTCTTCAAGCTCGATGCCACTGCGGGATTTCACCAGGTGAAACTATCAGATGAAAGTCAAGAACTGACTACCTTTATCATCCCTTTCGGCAAATATTGCTTGCAACGCCTTCCTTTCGGTATTTGCTCCGCACCAGAATACTACTACCAACGGCAAATGAGTCGCATCTTGGAAGGGATGGACGGCGTGGTAAACATGATAGATGACATCCTGGTCTTCGGACGAACAAAGTAAGAGCATAATCGAAGACTAGAAGACCTTTTGCAACGGCTTATAACGGCTGGAATAAAGTTGAACAAAGAAAAATGCGTATTCGCCGTGCCCAAAGTGAAGTTTTTGGGTGTAGTGGTGGGTTGGCGATGGAATCTCGCCAGACACCGACAAGATTAGCGCCCTGAAAAATCTGCAGGCACCCTCGGACGTCAGTGGTGTGAGAAGGCTGCTTTTAATGGTTAACCACGTGGAACGTTTTCTACCTAACCTGTCACAGATTACTGCACCGATCCGAAAGCTTCTCTCATAAAACAGTTAGTAGTATTGTGGGCCAGCCCAGCAGAAGGCTTCTCAAAGCGTGAAGGATGCACTCACGGTATGACCCAATTCTCCACACTACGTTATCAGCTGATGCCAGCTCATATGGTGTCGGCGCAGTGCTGCTCCAGGACCAACCATCGGGCGAAAGACGTGCCGTTGCCTATATTTCAAGGTGGCTGTCACCTGCTGCAGTGAGGTACTGCTAGACTGAAAAAGAGGCCCTCGCAGTGACATGGGCAGTAGATTCGACCAATTCGTCAGGGACATAGTCTTCGACGTAGAGACTGACCACAGGCCACTCACTACGTTACTGGGTAAGGCAGAGCTCGACATGATGCCGCCACGCATTAAAAGATTTCGCATGCGGCTCATGCGTTACCAGTACAATGTCTTGTACGTGCCAGAAAAACTATTGGCTACTGCAGATACCCTGTCACGTGCTCCAAGTGATGCACCAAAGAGAACTCAAGACACAGACTGCCTGGAGGGAGAGGTTGCAGTTATGAAAGTCACAGAAGCTACGGCGATGACTGCCGATACGCTCCTCAAACACCAGCAAGATGGTGTTGTGTGTGTAGGTCTTCTCAAATTGTGCGAACATGCCTTGCCAGACCATCCATCGAAAGTGCCTCAACTACTGCGCGACTACTGGAAAAAGCGAGGCAGCTTATCGGTCGTCAAAGGACTGCTGCTGAAAGACTGCAGAATTGTGGTTCCTAAGTCGCTCCAAAAAGGCATGCTGCTCAAAATTCACGAGGGACATCAAGGTATAGGAAGATGCAAGGCCCTGGCGCGTGAATCAGTGTGGTGACCCACCATCAACAGCCAAATAGAAAAGATGGTGACTGGTTGCATGGACTGTGCGCTAACAAGGGTTCAGCACAGTGAGCCTCTCAAGTCTACTCCTACACCCAGTGGCCCCTAAGAGCGGGTAGGCGTGGATCTCTTTGAGACCAAAGGCAAGCAATTAATACGTGATCTTTGTCGATTACTTCTCGCGGTTCTCCAAAGTGATCAGCATGTCCTCTACCACGTCTCAAGCTGTGATAGCAGCTACGAAGAGTTGCTTTGCTCATTTTGGAGTCCCGTCAGTAGTGGTTTCTGACGATGGACCACAGTTTTCTTCCGAGGCTTTTGTTGCTTTTAGCAAGGCATACGGTTTCTCACGCGTCACCTCAAGTCCGCGTTATCCACAAGCAAATGGTGAAGTGGAGAGGATGGTGCGTACCGTGAAAGGCGTGTTCTTGCAAGTACAAGACGTTTACCTGTAAAACCTGGGGTTTTACATGCCAAAACCAGTTCTGATTATGAGGCACGCCATAATGGAGGGCTCCGGATTAATTTTGACTACCTGGGGTTCTTTAACGTGCACTGCAACGCAATCACACGGGCGTGTGTCTCTATATGTTAGAAAAGCCAGGTAAACGCAAGCACACGTTTACCTGGCTCTTCTGACATATAGACACGTCATGAGTAACAGGCTACAGCCCATCTCAGCGGTTAATAGGAAAGCGTTTGAAGACAACACTTCCTAAACCAGAAAGGGCACTGATTCCAGAATGGCCGTCCATACCCGAAGTTCGAAAGAAGGACAGGGCTGCCAGGAGAAAGCAAGCACGTAACTTCAATGGTCATCATGCTGTTCGCGAGTTGCGTCCCTTGGTTCCAGGAGAAGACGTGTGGGTACAGGACATTCCTTGTGTCGCCAAAGTGCTAAGCCCGGCGCAAGGACCTCGGTCGTACGTCATTGAAACACCATCAGGAGTGATCCAGAGAAACTGAACACACCTGGTGACCGAGTGATAGTACCCTGTATCCCTCCGAAGACACAAAGGCAGAGCCAATGGGTAGGCCCCCACAAGAAGAGTTGATGGATCAACACACTTACCATACTCGGTCTGGCCGAACTGTGAAGAAGCCCGAAAGGCTGCACTTGTAATCTCCCCATGCCTTTCAGGCTCAGAAGGGGGAACGTAGCGACTCCTCGCGAACCGACTGTTGACTTACGTGTCCGCGATTAATGTAAGGTACGGCAGATGCGCTGCCCGTCTGCATGCGTGTTGTGTGGAAATAAAGAGGGGAGGCGTTTTTGGGAACCAACGTGTACGGTTATGCAGTTATTGCGTTCCGACATCGGGTGCTACCTAAGCTTTGCAGCTCGCTACAATTGTCTTGGTTCTGTCCAGCTACGTGGCATTTGTATATTTTTCAATCTTGGTGCATGATAGCTGGGGCGCTCTGTATATACAGGGTGTTTCAGCTAGCACTTTCAAATTTTATTTAAGGTTGCCTGTGGCAGATAGCCCAATTCTAGTTAATAAGCTGGTCTACTCGAAGAGGCGGACATTACTTGCACAAAAAATTGAAATGCATAATCGACTAATCAACAAAAATTCACTAATTAAGTTTTTAACTAATTACCTGAGGGCCCATATGGCAATTTACAAATTGTAGCCGTGAAGTTCGCAAAGCGGATCCACTTGGAAATAATTTTCAGGATGACACTAGTTTCGAGATAATAATTCCCGAACTTTGCGGAGAAATGCATTGACGTTCCAGTTAATTTTGTGTTTCAATGCATAAAGCGACGTTTTATTAAGAAATTAACGGGAACGCCAATGCATTTCTCCGCAAAGTTCGGGAATTAATTTCTCAAAACTGCTGTCATCCCGAGAATTCGTTCCAAGTGGATCCGCCTTGCGAACTCCACGGCTACAATTTGTAAATTGCAATATGGGCCGTCAGGTAATTAGTTAAAAATGTAATTAGTGAATTTCTGTTAATTATTCGATTGTGCATTTCAATTTCTTGTGCAAGTAATGTCCGCCTCTTCGAGTAGACCAGCTCATGAAGTAGAATTGTGCTTTCTGCCACAGGTAACCTTGTGTGTGTGTGTGTGTGTGTGTGTGTGTGTGTGTGTGTGTGTGTGTGTGTGTGTGTGTGCGTGTGTGCGTGTGTGTGTGTGCGTGTGTGAGTGCGTGCGTGCGTTTTGTGAGGGGGGGGGGCACATACCCAGTGGCACTGCGTATGTGCGTCTCCAGAAATTCACAGGTGCCTACGGTAGAGCAAGCGGACCCTCCCACTATAGTGATGTGTTCACACTACGTAGTAAATCGCGATTTGAGCTCACGGATGGTTTATGACATGACCACACGGCACCCGTACCTGCGTTGTTCTCTTGGTCCTCGCGAAGCGCTTCACGATACGGCCAAAAGCAAGATCACTGATCACGCAACAAATGCGTATAATACTTTGTTACCTCGGTTGCCGGGACTGAATGTGCGCAGCGTCCAGATGCGCCGTCGCCCACGCATTGAAGAGCGAGAGCAGCGTTAGGTAGTACGCGCTTATCATCTGCTCTCTTCTCCGCTGTTTAGTGAATACTAGATGCCTGGTGATCCGACGGACGTCATGCGTCACGTGGCTGATTCATTCACGATCACGTCCGTCGTGTAAATCCAGATTTACGAGTGAGACCTCAACGCTAGATCAACGGGTGCCCGGCCTTTGATACAAAGCAACCTCTCAAAAGGCGCCGTTCTGCGCAGCATTTTCTTTCGGGACACGAAACTTTTACTTTCGTTGAGGCAGAGGTCATTTACGAAGACGATTCCAAACCACGGTATCTTTCTTTTGACTAGCTGCATTTTTTTTTTACTTCGCTATCTTAGAGGTCGGGCCACAAAGACGTAGAGATACACGCCAAAAACTAGGTTGACTCAGAGAGGAGTGCTTCCCATGAAATTCAACTATATTACGCCTTCGAGAGCATTCGTGAATTGTATAAGAAATTAATAACTGGTGCGTCGTCAAACGGCGTCAAACTGTGCATTCAGCCCCGGAAGCAACGCTCAGCCAGCGCTTTTGTTGGGTTTTTTTCTTACCAGTTGTCGCACTCGCTCGCTAGTCTTGCTGTTCCAGTCCCTGAGGGCAGTGCAGTAACCACTGCCGCTGTCTGGACTTGAACTGCTCATTCAGCCTGTCTCTGGTTTCTTCTTCCTTTACTTTGAAGAAGACAGCGCGGTTCGTTCTAATTAGATTTCTTTTCAAAGCTCATACATAATATGGGTGATTAGCCAAGAATTTGGTGGCTGAAACAAAATATTAATTAAAATTAAAGCACGATTGCAAAAGATATAGCTATAATGAAAAGTAATTCATACGGCAAAAAGCCCTATTGCCCCATCTAACAGGTAAAACGCACTTAGTCCTGCCTCTCGCGTCAAGGCGAACTAAGCGCGCGAGAACAGAGCGCACACGACGCTATCAGATATATCGGGTCCAAAACGGGACGGTGTGAGATGGGTTTGATTATACCCAGCACGGGAGAAATTTCAAAGGTTTTCAAATGGTATACTTGGCTGGCCCAAATACAGCCAGGTTGCTTTCCCGCTGCTATACACTGCACTGCTGCAGGCTGCTTCCTGATGATGATGATGATTTTATGGCAACCCCTTTGAAACGGGGCGGCGACAAATAGTCACCTAGCCTGCTTGATTTAATCAGGTATACTATACATGCCCCTTGTGTAGCATTTTTGTATACCTCTCATTATTCCTTTTCTTCTTTTCCCCCCAAAATCTATCTTGCACCGCTACCTACGATTTTAAGAGATCAGGTGCCGCCTTCTCTTCCCTGCTTTTTTTTTTTTTTCACCAGTACTCTAATCGTCTCTTGCTCCTCTCGGCTGATCGGTTGGTGAAACTTTCCTTCCACTTTAAAGGGCCCCTAAACCACCCAGAAGTCGAAATTTAGTTGTTGTGTTGCAGTTGTGCACGAGTCTACAACAAACACGTAGCCGCAAGAATTTTTCGAAATGGCGAGTTACACACGTTTGATGATCGAAACAGGGCCCTCGCTCGTCTCGATCTTTCCTTCGCTACTCTCCTCGCCGGCTGGTCTCTCCTCGCCGAGTGCTCCTCCAGATGTCACGTGACATACGCCATTGCCAACGCGCTTCTCAAGACACTACCCACTCCCGGTTAAGGCACGTCCACGCTAGCGGCAAATATACCGACTGCGAACCGGCCTCCAGTGCTACACTCTACCAGTGTCATCGAACGTCTGCCGCGCGAGAGGTGTCCCAAGTAGACGGCAGTTCGGCCGGCGCACGACTGACCGACCGCGAAGCTGCGCGCCTCCTCCACCGGCGACGAAAACATCGGCTGCAGCTTCTGTTACAAGCAAAATAATTTCCGCTAGATAAAGCGATGCGTAAATTGTACATATTAGGAAAAAAGTTGTCGCAGTTTCACCCGAAAGGCGAAGCATCAATTGCGATAGCAACTTAGTAGAGAGCTATACGGAGTAAGGATAGTAGTTTTATCCGCTGTTCAAACTTGGACATGCAGCAGCACCGGCAACACACAGCACTGTTGTCGACGCCATCGGCGTTTTGCCCGCGTTCGCACAAAATGCGTGCGGCGTTGGTGACTGTTGCCGGAGCCTCTGATATAAGTAGGCACTTGGTGCCGCAGCTAAACGTCGCCTCCCTTCCCTGCCCCCCCCCCCCCCTTCCCACGGCCTTTCGTGCGTCAGAAGAAGGCGCGTTTGCTCTACATATATGGTGATTGTAAAGGAGGAAAGAGACGCCTACTTCTGCAGCCCTTAAGGGAGCACGGCACAGAACGCGCGTTTGTTCTCCGCCGTGCGTTCACTCCCCGTGAAAGCGCGCGTCCCTCGCGCCCTTTCACTCGCACATACAGCGTTCGGCGGCGCGCGGAGACGATTTCATCTCCATTGACGTCATACGGAACCTCACGGCGACGGCGACGGCAACGGCAACGGCGACGGCGACGCCGACGGCAGAAATCTGCTTTGGAGTGTCCATATAATTGCTATCGCAATAAAACGATATCCACTGTCAAACATTAAACATGAACCAGAGCAAGGATACTTGTCGAGCTCAGCTGCAAGTGCATGGCTGCCGACGGCAGACGATCGGCTCGGCTGTGCTCGCATCGCAGCCGACGGCGCCGCTAATATCAGCATATTTTCTTCTTTGTGTATAATTATTGCGAAGAGCGACAACAACGGTAAGACAGTATTGCGGCTTGTGAGCGTCGACGATTCATTCCGAAGCGCCGTCCGCTTTAGCTTTGAAGTGCCGTCCGCAACCCAAACGGCATGCGATTGAATTCATACAAGCCCGACGGAGCGCGACAGGCTGCCTTGCACTTATCTTCTTCAGCGACGTTGATCCGCCGATACCCTGCTAAGTCGAGCGACGAAAACAACCTGCAGTGGCGGACTGTGTCAATGGCGTCGTCAATGCGGGGTAAGGGGTACGAGTCGGGCGTCGTACACTTGTTGAGCTGCCACGCAGAGACGCAAGAACCCGTTTTTCTTCCGCAGGAGCACGACGGGCGCTGCCCGCGGACTTGATGAAAGCCTAGTTATGCCCGCGGAGAGCATTTCGCATACTTGATTGCGATCGCGGAGCGCTCCCTCTCAGCGTATCTTCTCAATGGTACGCATATCGGAGAGTGGTTCCCTGTAGGTATTCGATGCTGGAACATCTTAGTGCCCGGGAGGTCGGCGGTAATGTCAGCGAACATCGCTTAATGGCGAGCCAGTATCTTAAGGTACGCGAACTAAGCGGCTCACCTCTCGGCGTTGACAGGGGCGTCGCAGTAGTCTCAATTGACGCAGGCCGAAGCTGTACATGGCCGCAATCGATGGTGCTTTGAATGTCGTCGGACAGTAGAAAATCTGTTCCGAGAATCATGTCGGCAGGCAGGTCCTCGAAGACGGGAATGGCCGGGAGAAACTTTGTCCCTGCTGTTGTCCGGATATAAACGTCGAGCATGCCCACTGGCATCACACTACCTCTTAGTCCGTGGATTGGCGGCTGCGTCCGCGGGGAAAAGGTGTCGGGAGCATGACGCTGGTGTAGTACCGTCCGCGCGGCGCCGGTATCAATGAGTGCGGACAAGTCGCCTATTCCTTCGACATGTACTGGTAACAGTGGAGTTGGGAAGGCCTGGTACTGAATTAAGGATTGCGGTGATTGGCGGCATTCCTTGGCGCGGTGTCCAAGACGTCCGCAAGAAAAGCAGCCCCGGCGAGCTGAGATGGGTGGTGTAGAGGACTGCATGGGCTCGGGCTTACCCAAAAGCCCGGGCCGGGCAGGGCAGCTTTTTCGTGGGCTCGGGCCGGGCTCGGGCACGGCATGTGCTTTTTGATCCGGGCCCGGGCCGGGCTCGGGTATTTTGACGCGGGCCCGGGCGGGGCTCGGACTTTCTGGTGGTGGGCATGTAACGTGCAGAGAGTAATCCTCGCGCATCTCGATTCTAAAAAACCTTTTGCCCCGGCGCAGCTGGAAGCTAGCAGTGCTACTCCTGTGCACTTCACTTCCCTTTTCTTCTTCCGTCGTATTTTGCGCTGTTTGAACAGAATGTAAAAGTCCAGAAAGACCGAAGTCCCCTAAACCAAAGGATGCCATTGTATTCCTTACCTAAATCAATGTAATTAACGCTTTCAGCGCGGTGTAAGCGCGTTCGCGACTTGTTGATTCTTCAAAGGCAAATTGGTAAAACGATTACTGATAAGATAACATAATTCATCACACGGCTGAAATATGGCACTGCGTCCATCCATTATTGCACACATGTTCTCAACCGGCCGCCTAGCAGCAGCGCATTATGCTGCACCATGGAGGAACGAGAAGCTTTCTTTCTCCATTTACTCCATCCATGCGATGCGCTCACGAATGGTCGTGGCTGCGCTTCGGCTAGATTGTATTAGAATACGGTTGACTGGGACGAGCGGCTGGGGCGGCGCACGCTTTGCAGTGAGGCTAGGGAACCTACATACGCGGCCCTCACTAAGTAAGGCGCCCGACGTGGACAAACACTGAGGCGGCGCTGCGCTAGAAGTGGATTGGGCCGCATCAAGGTCGTGCCGTTGGAAACTGCTGGCGATACTGCTCGGCAGGGTCATTCGTACTACTTCGCGCGCTGGTATTTGCGTTCAGACGCTCAAATGGTGTTCATAATTTCATATAACATGTATTTATGCATTAAGAATACATTCCTTTCATTCTCTTCTTTATTTTATTTTTATTGCGATAGCAATTATATGGACACTCAAAAGCAGATTTCTGCCGTCGGCGTCGCCGTCGCCGTAGCCGTCGCCGTCGCCGTGAGGTTCCGTATGACGTCAATGGAGATGAAATCGTCGCCGCGTGATGATAAGTGGTTCTTGAGGGAAAGGGAAAGGTTGGCGCTATCTTCTGCAGCCCTTGAGGGAGCACGGCTCAGCGCCAACGGGGAGGGGTAAGTGGGAGCGAAAGAAGGGATAGAGTGGAGTCGCCATGGCTGGGCGAAGCAAAACCGGCAGGCATAGGCGGCACGTATCAGGCCGAGATGGAAGGCCTTGGTGTGCTGCAGAGTCTGCAGGGGTGTTGTGCCAGGCCGGTCAGGCCCGGGGTGGGGTGGGAGGCCGTGAGGCCTTCCCGCTTGTAGAAATGTCCTTAGAGGCGTGCGGAGAGCCCTGACGAGTCAAGGAACTCCACGACGCCTCGAAGTGCAGAAAGGTGGTGTCGGCCGGGGAAGAGGAGATGTTCCTCCTTGCCAGAGGGGAGGCCCAGGCGGCGGAACTCCTGCAGGAGTGGGCCCCGCTGCTGGAGGTACGCCGGGCAGGCCAGCAGGAGATGTTCGATCGTCTCCGGCTCCCCGCAGGAGCTGCAGGCCGGGGACGTCGCTCGTCCCAGTCGGTAGCTGCGTGCTGCCGTCCAGCTGCAGCCGATGCGGAGCCGGAGAAGGAGCGAGGTCTCCCTGCGAGCCAGGCCTCGCTGGGGGAGTGGTCGTGGGGGGCATCCCAGTGCCACCCGTTTGTCTGGGTGGTGGGTCGCCAGGTGTCGCCGCAGCCTCAGTCCAGTGAAGTCGCCCTCCGTCACGGCCCGACTGAGGGGCACAGTGGTGTGGTGGGCGTCCTTCGCCAGGGTGTCGGCTGCCTCGTTGCCCGGGATCCCTACGTGGGCGGGGATCCAGTGCAGGGACACCGGGTGGCCTGCGTCCTGCAGCGCTGTCAGCCGGGTAGACAGCAGTGCGACTCCAAGGCTGGCGCTTTCTGGCCTCTGCAGGCCGAGGAGGGCTGCCTTGGAGTCGCAGAGGATGGCCGCTGGTACCCCAGGAAGCTCCTCGGAGAGTAGGTCGACGGCCAGGTGGAGGCCTGCCACCTCCGCTGCAGTCGAGCTGGCGTGTCTGGGCAGTCGACACTGCCTGCTCTTCTGCAGGGCTGGTGCCGTGCAGGCCGCCGTGGCAGAGCCGGTGTCCGGTACCACCGAACCGTCGACGTACACCAGGAGGTGGTCTCCGAGGGTCTCGTCCAGGAGGCAGGCGGCCGTCTGCTGCAGGGCGCAAGCGGGCGAGCGCCTCTTCGAAATCCCGGGCAGCTCCGTGGCGATGGGGACAGGAGGCCTCTGCGGTGGGGGCAGCTGTACCGCATTCGGCGGTGGGTTGCCAACCACCTCCTCGTAGAGGCGGCACAGCTGACCCATCCTTGAGGAAGGCCGGGACTGGAGGCGACGCAGCAGGCCTCTGCCATCAGGAGCATGGTGGAGGCGGTCGACGTGCCTCAGCCCCTGCTGCAGGAAGAGGAGCGACAGGGGCCATGCTCCAGCCTCCGCAAGGGTAGCGGCAATCTGGGAGCTCCGGGGGACGCCCAGGCAGAGTCGGATGGCCGCCCGGTGCTGCAGCTCCAACTTTTCGAGGCGGCGTGGCGGCAGCGCCACCAGTGGGAGGGCGTACCGCAGGCGTGATGTGGCCGCCGCCTCGTAGAGCCGCAGGGCCCACTTCACCGAGCAGCCCTCTCCATGAGCAAGGAGCTGCGACACGGCCTTGCGGACCCTGATGGTCTGGGTCTGCATGGCCCCGACTGCCGGTCGCCAGGTTAGCCGGTGGTCGATGCGCAGCCCAAGGTACGTCACAGTCGTACTCCATGGGATGCGCACGCCTTCCAGCTGCAGCCGGGGAGCTGAGCGCCGTGCCGCTGCTCTCGGGTGGACGAGGAGGGCCACCGTCTTCCCCGTCGAAACCGAGAGTCCGATGCTTCCCAGGTAGGCGGCCGTGGTGTCCAGGGCTCTCTGGAGGGCCAGGCACACGTGGCGGCTTGACTGCGGCGGTCCCCGCACCCACAGGGCGATGTCATCCGCGTAGATGGAGCACTCCACCTTGTAGTGAGGGTCGGTCGGCAGTGCAGCAGGCAACCGGGCCAGGGCGAGGTTGAAGAGAAACGGGCTCACCACTGACCCTTGTGGTACGCCTGCTGCGACCGGACGGGGAGTGCTCCTTGCATGGCCCACGCGGACCCTGAGGGTGCGGTCGTTCAGGAACGATGACAGGAACCGCCGCAGGTTGCCGCCAATGCCCAGGAGGTCCAGAGCCTGCTGGACGACCGCATGTGGGAGGCCATCGAACGCCCCCTTGACGTCGATGAGGAGGAGCATGGCGAGGTCTCCGCTGGCCCTGGCGTCCTCCAGGGTGGAGACGACGTCTGCGATGGAGTCCGCAGTGCACCTTCGGCGCCGGAAGCCTGTCTGCTGGTCCGCGAGGAACCCGCAGGCGCGGGCCACCCATTCGAGCCGTGCCAGAGCAATGGCCTCCATCACCTTGCAGGCAGCGGAGGTGAGAGAGACCGGTCGGTATGAGGACAGCTCGTTAGCCGGCTTATTGCTCTTCAGAATGGGGGCCACGATGGCTGTGCGCCAGGCCTCCGGCACCTGTCCTGACCACCAGATGTTGTTGTAGCAGTCGAGCAGGCGTCGTTGTTCACTGGTGGCCAGGTTGCGGAGCATCTGGAGTGTCACTCCGTCTGCTCCCGGTGCACTGCGACGCTTGCCCCTCCTCAGGGCCGTCTGCAGCTCGTGGAGAGTCAGTGGGTCCTGGCAGATGGCCGCGATCTGGCTGGTCGCCCACTCCGGATGCAGCTCCAGCAGGCAGGTAGGCGGGTTGGCAGGGGGAAGTCCGACCGGCAGGATGGCCGCAGCGAGGGCAGCCGGGGGGGCGAAGTGGTCCGCTAGCAACTCCGCCAGGGCCGCCTCGCTGGTGCCCAGCGAGATAGCCACCGCGAGGACGGGGTGGCGGTTGACCTTCCTGCCGGTCAGGGACTTTAGGAGGCGCCAGGCCAGGGGGCCCTTGGAGCGGTTCTCGATGGTGGCGCAGAGGCTCCCCCAGCTCTGGCTCCTTCTGCGCCTGGCCTGTCGTCTGCAGCGGGCATCCGCTCTCCTGTATTCGGTCCAGTGCTCTGCATTGCCCGTCCGGATTGCTCGGCGCTCCACGCGTCGCCTGGACGCACGGAGGTTGAGCAGGAGCAGATCCGGGGCAGGAGTATCGGGCAGAGCAGAGCACTGGACTGTGGCTGCCTGGGCGCACTCCATGATGGCACTCAGGAGGTCACAGCCATCTTCCAACTCACTGCAGCGCTTCCTGAACAGGGACCAGTCTGTGACGTGGTATGTTCGTGACCTCGGCCTTCTCCCACACCCGGGGGTGATCAAGATGGGGAAGTGATCAGATCCCCAAGTGTCGGGAGTTGTAGCCCAGTCATAGGAGCGCTGCTCGGTGGTAAGGGAGAGGTCGATGGCTGTGCTCACCCCACGGCGGACGTACGTGGGTCCTCCTTTGTTGAGTACCACGAGGCCTGCTCGGCTGATGGCGTTGCAGAGGTCCCTGCCTCGGCGGGTGCACCTGCGGCTGCCCCAGTCGGTGTGGTGGGCGTTGAAGTCACCGCACAGGACTGCATGTCCGCCGAGGCGTGCTGCAAGCCGCACCAGGCTGGAGGGGTCCCACTGTTGTCCAGGACGAACGTAGACGCTCGCCACGGTCGTGTCCTGTCTATCAAGGCGTACCGTGACAGCACAGCACTCCATGGCGCCGCCTACGACGTCCGAGACTGGGGTCACCGAGTGGGCCAGGCTGCTGCGGACGTAGATGGCAGTCCTCGGCTTCCCCTTCTTGTGGGCACCCTCCAGGCAGGGAGCGTCCGTGCAGCTCTGCGTGGAGCAGGTGGTGGCGCCAGAGTAGCCCGTGTATCCCGGCAGCCGCAGGTCCTCGGCCACAGTGTACACCTCCTGCAGTGCGAGGACGTCGAAATCACACCGCAGGAGGTGCGCGCACAGCTCTGCATGCCGCCGCCGCAGTGAGTTGGTGTTCCATTGGAGAACACTCGGGCGGCGACGGCATTTCCCAGCTGTGGCTGGTGAGGGATCAGCCATGCTGGTTGACTGTGGTCGGGACTGCCACTGCCTGCAGGCAGATGGCTCGGAGGGGGCTCTCGGCAGGCAGCATCTCCCCGATGGCCTTCAGGGCGAGCTGCAGGCTGGCAATGATCTGGTTCGCCGCGTGCCGCCGAACGCTGTATGTGCGAGTGAAAGGGCGCGAGGGACGCGCGCTTTCACGGGGAGTGAACGCACGGCGGAGAACAAACGCGCGTTCTGTGCCGTGCTCGCTTAAGGGCTGCAGAAGTAGGCGTCTCTTTCCTCCTTTACAATCAGCATATATGTGGAGCAAACGCGGCTTCTTCTGACGCACGAAAGCCCGTGGGGGGGGGGGGGGGGCAGGGAAGGGAGGCGACGTTTAGCTGCGGCACTAAGTGCCTATTTATATCAGAGGCTCCGGCAACAGTCACCAACGCCGCACGCATTTTGTGCGAACGCGGGCAAAACGCCGACGGCGTCGACAACAGTGCTGTGTGTTGCCGGTGCTGCTGCATGTCCAAGTTTGTACAGCGGATAAAACTACTATCCTTACTCCGTATAGCGCTCTACTAAGTTGCCATCGCAATTGATGCTTCGCCTTTCGGGTGAAACTGCGACAACTTTTTTAATGCCACTCAGTGATCTTTCTCGGTCTCGGGCCTCAGGTAAAGGGGTGGCGGGCCGGCCGGGCGGGTAACGTAGATTATTTCAGGGTCCGGGTCTCGCCATAAATCTTTTGGTTGGGCTCGGGCGGGCAGCCCAACGTAAAAACAGGCCCGGGCCGGGCTGATAAAATCGGTCCGTGCAGTACTCTAGGGTGGTGACTGTCCGGCCCGCGGCGCGCTGAAAGTGAGACGGCGTCGAGTACACTGCTGCAGTTCCGCTGCCTTGTGAGCGAAAACCAGGGGTGTGATCTCAGGAGACTGAGAAGTATATATATATATATATATATATATATATATATATATATATTGTAATGAATGAGAGAGACACCGAGACAGCACCCGTTCAATGGGCCGGCTGTTCTATTCCCTGCCTCGTTGTCTCCTGTCTCTTCGCGCCCACTTTGCGAGCGCCCGAGCCCAAGTTCACTTCATCTTCACACTCGGCCACGCTGCGAGTTTCCGGCGCGCTTGCAAACAGGCAACTTGTCCAGGGAGTGAGGTCGTCGTTGGTGAGCCGTCCAGCGCGCAACCAGCTCCTCTGGCGGGCGGCACCGACTGCTGCGCGCTGGTCGCAGGTCTCGCCGACAATTATCCAGTGGCATGTGTGCACGTGCGGCAGCAGGTTCTGGACGATGAACACCTGCTCTGCTCAGCTGTCGCGTGCGTATTTTCCGTGTTGCCGCTGAGAGATCAAGTTTCGTCGTTGCGCTTGAATCAGCCGCGCTAGACGAAAAACCGCGAGCGTTGCGCGACTGGCCTTTTGCGCGTCTCGCGCGTCTTTCGCGTGCGGGCAGGTCTTTGATGATGACCTTCAGCCAGGCCTCCCTCCGTGCGCTGTGAATGGCCGCGAATTCGGCTAATGACTGCGGGGACATGCAACGATGTGGCTCCGACGAGTCAGGAATTATGTCCCTGCTACGATCCGCGGACAGGTCGGGTGCCTGGAGTGGTAGCGCCGGTGCCTCCCCAAGCAAAATTGGCCGAGGGCCGACCATCGGGTGGTGCTCGGCAGATCGCTGGGAGCCGATCTTGTCGGCTCGAAGAGCTTAGGCTGTAAAAAGGCCGACTTATGTTGCCGAACCCGTCGGCGCTGGCTTGGTCACGGATGCTGGCCCGGATGCGCAGGGCTGCATAATGCCGAGCACGAAAGTTTTGGCTGGCCAGAGACGTCGGCTTCAGGCTGGCCTGACGCTGCTGGCCGATCATATAGGATGCATCCGCCTGCCGCCTAGTCGGCGCCCGAATAGAAGTCCCGCCTAGTCGGCGTCGACTTCTGACTTGGGGGGACGGGATTGGGGAACGGAAGAATAGAGAAAGAGGTCGCCTCAACCGTCTGTGGCAGTCGGTTCAGGCCAGTTCAGACAGCATTCACGGGGAGGAACCGGCAAGAGGCAGGCGCGTAGATGGTGGCTTTTCGGGGGAGCTTTTGGCGGGAAGAGACGTTCAGTGGCTGCTTGATCGGCGCAGCTTCGCATGGTTTCTATGGCGCTGCGCTTCTTGTTCGCGAAAAATGGACATTTCCAGCCTGAGGTTTTTCACCTCCTACGGACGTCCACATTTACTCTTAACTTGAACGTATTATTTATGCTATTAGAGGCCATCTTTTGTAGCGTTCGATTTGGAAGTACAGCGCGTAAGGTTGCGTTTCCTTGTTTCGAGAGCTTGTCCACCCTTTTCGATCTGTTGAAAGCGACATTATAATAGTGCGGCCAAAATAACATGTCTTTTGGTTTATGGAGCTGCATTCAATGTGTAAGAGTTCACATGCCAAAGCTTGTCGTGCAAGCGAATTAAGACTGGGTGCGTCGTGATATGCATGAAGCACCGATGTGTGCATGCAGTGCCCGTAACGTATACTATACAGGGTGTCCCGACTATCTTGCACCAAGATTTAAAAATATGCAAATGCGACGTACGTAGTTGGACAGAACCGAAGTAATGTCGTTTGTCGTCGCTCGAAGATACTCAGATTATTTTTTGCATTCTGTCTACGTGGCATTTGCATATTTTTCAATCTTGGTACATGATAGTTGGGACACCCTTAGTAGTATATGCCGCGCGCACGATGCATGTACTAGATTGTAGTCGTGGTGAAGGTAATCTGAAGGCGAATTTCACCCCGCTAGTGTGAGATTTTCGTGACGCTTGTTTTGAGGCTAAATAATCTGAGACTGCGTTTGCATGTGCGATGCGTATTTATGGTTTGTCATGAAAGGTCATGGATTTGTCAGAACCTGTTCATAATTAAGTACAATGCTTAAAGAGTTATTGAGAGGCCACGAAGCATCTGGTCCAATATTACAGTTATGAATGTTCCATTTCTGAAACTTAGTACATATCTGTATTTCAGATACCAGAGCGGGACCATAGAAGAATCAGTCAAGTGACCTGGCTGCACAGTTCTGGGGTAAATTGGCTTACGCAATTCAAGGAAGGACATTTTCAAGTACCCATACAAGACTGTCACTGACTAATTCCCATTCTATGTTTGTCACAACCACTAACCTACTATTACAGCATTTCACAACAAAGTATTCCAGTTTGTGTTGTGTTTGTATCTAAATAGTTCAATAAAAGTCTACAAAAACCAACTGCAGTGGTACTTTGTCTACAAAGCGCTCGCCTTCCTTATATAGTGCGCTTAAGGACACAAACGTGTGCATGAATTAAATAGCGAATTATACGTGTCCTTGCCTATATGAAACTAGCTTTTTTTTTATTCTTGTTGCAGATATCAGCATTCCGTTTTTTCATCTGGGTTGCATTTAAGAGGTGGACATTACTTTCTAAATGGGTAGTACAGTCCATAAGTTGCTAATTGACAAAACCGTGCTAATTATATTTTTAATTATTAACTTTAGTGCACATGTTGCAATGGTGGAAATGAGCCCGTTGACATACAGGGCCTAGTCAGTTAGAACCAATTTTGTAACTAGTACCAATTTCAAGGCATCTAAGTGTGGGGCAAAAATGCTTTGATGTCATCTCTATTTTCTTGCGGCAATGTGAATATATGCAATGCTCGAGGGTAGTATTCAGGACACTAACTCATTTGGCTGACTTAATTTCACTTCGTATATATCGAAATTGGTGCTAGCTAAAAAATTGGTTCCGATTGAATATGTCCTGCGCGCTACGGCCTCTAATTTCACATTTACGATATGTACCCTAAAGCGATTAATTAAAAATATAATTAGCCATACTCTTTCAATTAAATGCTACTGCACTTGCAAGTTATCCAGAATGAATGTCTGCAGTTAAGGTAACTCTGCTGAACAAGCGGAATATTTGGTATCTGCAGCACGGGCCTTAAAAATTGACAAAAAAAACAACACTTAGTGCATGTGAGCGAAAAAAAAAAAAGCCTACATATAAATGCCGGCAATAGAATGCTGGCCGTGGTCAAGCCACATTGTGACCTTCGTGCGGAAGTCGTTGGCCCGTACGGCGGCCAACCACGGCCACAATGAAGTAACCGGCGGCCATGACGTCGGCCCGATGCCGACTGCCGACAACCTACCGGTGGTGGTCGGCAAACAGATTGGCCACGTGCAACAACCGAGCCCGGCCCAACCGAGAAGGCCGAGATCGGGCCTTCGTCTCTTTACCTGGCCATGGGCGACCGCCCGATTACCCGCCGAGCTTTTTTGTTTTTTGTTTTTTTTTTTTTTTGCTTGGGTCCATGCGCCCCGGCGTTGATGTGTTCGGGAGCCGTTTCACTGACTGCAGCGGACCGAAAGTGGTCTCGGTCTCTGTAGGTGATGGCCCGGTGGCGGAAAGACCGAGACCCGTGGTGGTAAAAATGGCTCGAGTTCTGGGTCTACAGCGGGGCAGATGGCGAGGCGACCTGCTAAAACCTTTCCGGGTGCAGCTACAGCGGCGAGATGCTGCGGATTCGTAGCTCCGCAGGGTCGCAGCTTCTCAGCTGGCGTAGACTGCTACGTGAAAGTAGCAGCGGTGACTTGCTGTGTGTTCAGAGCTTGTGGTTGAGCCGCTGGCGTCGGTTTGTGATGCGCCGCCCGGGTCGACGCAGGAGCGGTGGTCGCCATGCGCTTCCCACCGTCTGGGGTGGAGTCGGTGTCTGCGGTGGGGCAGCCTGCGGACCTCTCTGTCCAGGCGTTGCTGGGAACTACTGCCGCGTCAAGGTGGTGCTCCTCAGGAGCTCCGGCCGCAGAACAGTGCTGGCCGGGCTCGTTGCAGGCATACGCGAGCGGGCCGAAAGCAGCGATCAGAGCTGCACTCCATTCAGGCCACGACCACTGCTTGATGCCTTCGAAGTTTTCCCATGCCTTAGCGGCACCGCGAAGTCGCCCCGCTGCACCCAGCCATATCGTACGTGTTGTCTGGCCAGGCATGGCGTGCCCCGAGTGCGTTGGCTGCTTGTACCCACAGAATGGGGTCATTCTGAAATCCATGGAACTCCGATAGTTCCAACAGGTGATGGTAAGGCTGCTAGCGGGAAACCGAAGTCGGCTGAAACTAAGTAGTCCAGCTGCTGTGACAGCAGCGAGATGAGCTAGTTTGAAGGAGGAAAGCTGCCGGCCGAAGCCGCCGCGTTGAGCACAGACGGAAGACACGCGCACAATGAGGCGGCGGGG